>NW_019942665.1:116360-117042 GCF_002910315.2 Salvelinus sp. IW2-2015 | reverse complement strand
ACTCTCGCATGTGCTTGAATAGAACTCAGCCATCAGCATTGTTGATCTCGCCATGCGCTTGGTAGTAGGAACCAGCCATCAGCATGTGTGACCTCGCATGCGCTTGGTATAGGAACCAGCCATCAGCATTGTTGACCTCTGCATGCTTGGTAATAGGAACCAGCCATCATTATTGTTGACCTCGCATGCGCTTGGTAATAGGAACTAGCCATCAGCATTGTTGACTCGCATGCGCTTGGTAGTAAAGACCAGCCATCAGCATTGTTGACCTCGCATGCGCTTGGTAATAGGAACCAGCCATCAGCATTGTTGACCTCGCATGCGCTTGGTAGTAGGAACGAGCCATCAGCATTGTTGACCTCGCATGCGCTTGGTAAGTAGGAACCAGCCCATCGCATTGTTGACCTCGCATGCGCTGGTAGTAGGAACCAGCCATCAGCATTGTTGACCTCCATGCGCTTGGTAGTAGGAACCAGCCATCAGCATTGTTGACCTCTCATGCGCTTGGTAGTAGAACCAGCCATCAGCATTGTTGACCTCGCATGCGCTTGGTATAGAACCAGCCATCAGCATTGTTGACTCTCGCATGCGCTTGGTATAGGAACCAGCCATCAGCATTGTTGACCTCGCATGCGCTTGGTACAGAGGAACCAGCCCATCAGCATTGTTGACCTCGCATGCT
>NW_019942665.1:80941-110390 GCF_002910315.2 Salvelinus sp. IW2-2015 | reverse complement strand
ACTCTCGCATGCGCTTGAATAGAAACTAGCCATCAGCCATTGTTGATCTCGCCATGCGCTGGTAGTAGGAACCAGCCCATCAGCCATGTGTGACCTCGCATGCGCTTCGGTACTAGGAACCAGCCATCAGCATTGTTGACCTCTGCATGCGCCCTTGGTAATAGAACCAGCCATCATTATTGTTGACCTCGCATGCGCGCTTGGTAATAGAGACTAGCCATCAGCATTGTTGATCCGCATGCGCTTGGTAGTAAAACCAGCCATCAGCATTGTTGACCTCGCATGCGCTTGGTAATAGGAACCAGCCATCAGCATTGTTGACCCTCGCATCCGCTGGTAATAGAACTAGCCTATAGCCATTGTTGACCTCGCATGCGCTTGGTAGTAGGAACGAGCCATCAGCATTGTTGACCTCGCATGCGCTTGGTAGTAGGAACCAGCCATCAGCATTGTTGACCACCTCACCTGCACTTGTGGCACGTCTTTTGAAATGCATATTTCAGTAGTATGTAGTGCTACACCATGTCTGGACTACCCCACACCCCCTACCTTGTCTCCTGTGTGTGTGTGTTGTGTGTCAGGAAGTGTTTTAACATATTTTCGGACACTGAAGTGAGTAACCAGGTTTACATCCAACTTCTTTATGCGAGTAAAGTACGTCGGATAAAAGTTTATGACAGGCCTGATGGAAACAGCAAATTTGTCAGTAAACTTTCCAAATGTCGGCAAAATGAAATACGCTAGACAAGGTAGGATATTTTAGAGTCTGTAAAGTTAATTATGCGTGAAATGACGGTTGAAATACCTTTCTGCTCAAATATTGATATAATATCAAAGTAAACTTGGAGTCAAGCGATGATATGTTTTGTGGTCCTCCCATTACGACCTGGGAAACCATGCAGTTTATTTAACTACAGATGAAATAAGTTATGAACTTCACAGGTTGGTGAAAGTGCACGGTGATCTTGATGCTGCTTTCCAATAAATATTGAGGGTCTTATTCTGGTGACGTGATGATCGATGCTTGACTGCCATTTCACAAATAGAAAGAATCTCGCTCTTTTTTTCCATAATAGGAATCTCATGTAGATACCCGCACTGTAGGCCTATCGCTGAGCTGTTGGCTAGAGCACACGTGCAAAGACCAGAGCGGGAACATTCTCTATATAGCGCAACATGCTTTGTGACAAAACGATCAGTAGTTGAAAATGTGATGGAAACCCATTTACTGTACTTGTATTGTTTATTCGGTACATGGGAATTTAACTGCAGAAGTTATTCTGTGTGCACTACGTCATCCCGCATATTTTTAGCCGCAAAAAGTCTATTTCATAGAAACACAACTCTGCTTGGAAAATGTACATTGTTTTTATCAGGATTTCTTTTATATTCACATCTGTCACCAATTGGATGGAAACCTTGCTAGTGTCTTCTCTCTTATTCACCTACATTTTTTTTCCACACCTCAACTGTTTCTCTCAGGCTCTCAGAAACCACCCAGAAACACACACACTCAATTCACAGCCAGGGACTAGGGGGACAGGGGAACCAGTAAAAAGAGTGAGAATGAGAGGACAAAGAACAGAAAAGTAATTTGATTTACTGCAGAGGAAGTGGGTCATCAAACGTGCTGGGACAACTAAGAGGAAGACCAGTGTTGCTACAGGAAATGGTGGTAGGAAAGGTGGAACATGTGAAACGATTAGGTTGAGTTCTACTCCACTTCCTGGTATTGTTCATCCTAGCTAACTTGTGACTGTTTGCTCTGACTCACCCAAAACACTTCAGTCACAAGTGCTTCTCTATCAAGGCTAACTACTGTACATCACTCAGTGACCCACTGGATGCCTCACTGTGTTGTCTTGGTGACCTCTCAGCCAACATCCGCTATCAGAAGTCAGTTTAGTACTGTGTGCTGAGTGTACATATCAAGCTCTTTTACAATAAGAGAGTTGTGACCTCCAAGCAGAACAGACACATTGTACCTCCACATGTTGTTCTTTTTCAGTCATAAAAGCACTTGATGTTAAGTCTAGCCCAATGGCCGGCCCCATTGCTCAACACTGGCTTTTTACTAAGTGCTCTGCTCTGATGAATTCTGTGTCATTCTGTCATGTTGTGTATTCTGTGACGTTCCCGAAAGCGGGGGGGTAGTGTTGAGTGCTGTGAGAAAAAGTGGTCTATGAAATGTCTGTATAGTGGGTATGTGCATGAGGCTGGTGGGTGGGCTTGTGGTGTTGCCACCCTCCAGAAGGATGACTTGAGAAACCTGAGGTAGCTAATGAGCTGTGTAGATGACTGAACATGCGAAGGGTTCAGCTTCCACACTAGTTATTATTAGTGATTACCAGGGCTGTAGAAATACCAACATTTTTCTCTCCCTCCCTGCATCCTCAATCGTCTACAAATCTGTCTTGTGACCCATTATCTCTTCTTTTAGGAACACGTTTCAGTTAAAAAAAATGTCAGTTTTCTGCAGAACACATTTTGGTCTGCTTGGCTTAGTTATGTTACACGTGAATCACTATTACCTACAGCTACTGTACCACAGTAACTTATATCCAGCATGAGTTTAACTATTTGTTTTATTTTTCACCTCTCCCTCTTATCTCTCTCTCTTCAGTGTTCCTGTGTCATGCTTTACGACTGACAGTATATACGAGGTGTCGTCTCCGCAGGTGGACAGGGACAACAGGGAGGTGTTTGAGGGCCACGTGCTAACTGGCCTTGGCCAGGTGAGATCACTGTGCCGAGAGGACATACTCATGTACAGAGAGTACATCAAGAACAGGTACATGTGATGTGAGAGGCGCCATAACCATAGAAATAGAATGGTCATCCTCATTAAAGTCAATGATGGCATAATGGGTGGACTGGTGGCCATTGCGAGTGTACCCATAAGGAGCAAAGCAGGAAGTGTGCCATCAATCTGTGATGTGATCTGTTAAATCAACTCAACTGACATGACAAAAAAAGACATTCCATTGTAAGAGCCACATCAGTTAACATCATTTGAATTAACATTCTACATTACCATGGAAATTATTTAATCACCAGGCAGCCATTACAAGTGTACCCATGAGTTTACCAGTCATATTGCCAGGGTCAGAGATTCCAAGCTTGTTCTATTCATTCTATTTCTATGGCCATAACCAAATCTCAACCATGGAGCAACCATCGATCAACCACATCTCAACGTTGGATCAACCACGCTCTTGACCACAGCCCCATTACCTGCAAGGAGAGTGGATGGTAGTTTCATGGTATACAGTGGACACCCAATCAAAGGCTTCTCCGGCTGATGAGAGTTAGGGAGTGTTTCCAGAGGAGGGAGGAAAATATTCCTAGTCTGTTTTATGACTTCAGATTTTTCAGTAGTTATTTTAGAGTGACAGCAGTAAAGGATGAAAACAGGTTATTTATTTCAGTTATGTTAGTCATGATCATGTATGGCTTCCAAGGTTAAACAAGTGTTTAATTGTTTTCTTTTTCTCTCTCATGCAATTTTAAACACATCCCTGCTTTTTTTAATATAGCTTTTGAGTTTTACACACATTTAGCACAGCTGTCGTTTTTTCTGTTTGGATGTTGGACAAAATAAACGTATCATGTTTACAAGACTAATTGATTTAATTTAATTTCATATAAATAATGAAGATTATGATTTTCATTGTTTTGCACCTTTTATTTTGCTTTTTTAATTGTCTTTGATTTACTTTGTTTAGGATAACTGCCTATCTAAATACTGGGGCGAATAAGTGTGTAGCGCCATATTAAACTTGTATATTAATTAAATGTCATGTAAATCTAAATGTGGTGAGAGGTTTCATTGGTGAGTGGACTACAGTAGCATCCTTAGAGAACAAGACCAAGCCACACTCCTTCAGTCTCTTCTCTCCTTCCTGTCCTCTACCTCTCCATCCTCTACAGCTGTCACTAAAAGAACTGTACATGTCAGAAACACACTGACAGTACTGTATACTCATTCATTGAGGATGATTTGTCTGGTGGTGACTTTGGGCTGCATGCTCTACTGTTGTATTCATTTTGTTAATCTCTCAATCTTTTTGTCTCGCTCTGTCTCTGTATCTCTCCCTGAGTGTGTGTATATCTCTCCCTGTCTCTGTGTGTGTGTGTGTGTATATCTCTCCCTCGCTCTGTCTGTGTGTGTGTGTGTGTGTATATCTCTCCCTCGCTCTGTCTCGTGTGTGATGTGTATATCTCTCTCGCTCTCTGTGTGTGTTTGTGTGTATATCTCTCCCTCGCTCTGCTGTGTGTGTGTGTGTTGTATATCTCTCCCTCCGCTCGCTCTCTGTGTGTGTGTATATCTCTCCCTCCTCGTCTCTGTATGCTCTCGTCTCTCTGTGTGTGTGTATTACTCCCTCGCTCTCTGTGTTGTGGATATCTCTCCCTCCTCTCTCTGTGTGTGTGTATATCTCTCCCTCGCTCTGTCTCTGTTATGCTCTCTCGTCTCTCGGAGTGTGTGTATCTCTCCCTGCTCTCTCCTGTGTGTGTGTTGTATATCTCTCCCTCGCTCTCTGTCTCTCTGTGTGGTGTATCTCTCCCTCGCTCTCTTCTCTGTGTGTGTGTTAGCTCTCTCCTCGCTCTCTGTCTCTGTGTTGTGTATATCCTCCCTCGCCTTCTCTGTGTGTTGTATAGCTCTCCCTCGCTCTCTGTCTCTGTGTGTGTGTATAGCTCTCCCTCGCTCTCTGTCTCTGTGTGTGTGTATACTCTCCCTCGCTCTCTGTCTCTGAGTGTGTGTGTAGTATCTCTCCTCGCTCTTCTCTTGTTGTGTATAGCTCTCCCTCGACTCTCTCTCTTGGGTATATCTCCCCTCGCTCTCTTCTCTGTGTGTGTTATATAGCTCCCTCGCTCTCTGTCCTCTGTGTGTGTGTATATCTCTCCTCGCTCTCTGTCTCTGTGTGTTATACTCTCTCCGCTCTGCTTTGTTGTATATCTCATCCCTCGCTCTCTGTCCTGTGTGGTGTAAGCTCTCCCCGCTCTCTGTCTCTGTGTGTGGTATGTATAGCTCTCCCTCGCTCTGTGTGTGTGGGTTATAGCTCTCCCTCGCTCTCTGTCTCTTTGTGTTGTATAGCTCTCCCTCGCTCTGTCTCTGTGTGTGTGTATACTCTCCCTCGCTCTCTCTGTGTGTGTATATCTCCCTCGCTCTCTTCTCTGTGTGGTATAAGCTCTCCCTCGCTCTCTCTCTGTGTGTTGTATAGTCTCTCCTCGCCTCTCTTTGTGTGTGTGTGTGTATATGCTCTCCCTCCTCTCTCTGTGTGTGTTGTGTAACTCTCCCTCGCTCTCTGTTTCTCTTGTGTGTGTGTATAGCTCTCCCTCTCTCTCTCGTGTGTGTTATAGCTCTCCCTCCTCTCTGTCTCTGGTGTGTGTATACTCTCCCTCGCTCTCTGCTCTGTGTGTGTATACCTCCCTCGCTCTCTGTCTCTGATGTGTTTGTATATCTCTCCCTCGCTCTCTCTCTGTGGTGTGTATAGCTCTCCCTCGCTCTCTCTCTGTGTTGTATATCTCTCCCTCGCTCTCTCTCTGTGTGGTGTGTGTATATCTCTCCCTCGCTCTCTCCTCTGTGTGTGTTATAGCTCTCCCCTCCTCTCTGTCTCTTGGTGGTATAGCTCTCCCTCGCTCTCTGTCTCTGTGTGTGTTATAGCTCTCCCTCGCTCTCTGTCTCTGAGTGTGTGTGTTATATCTCTCCCCTCTTCTCTCTGCTGTGTGTTATGGGTATAGCTCTCCCTCGCTCTCTCTCTGTGTGTGTATATCTCTCCCTCGCTCTCTCTGTGTGTGTGTGTGTGTATATCTCTCCCTCGCTCTCTCTCTGTGTGTGTGTATAGCTCTCCCTCGCTCTCTGTCTCTGAGTGTGTGTGTCTCTCCCTCGGGCTTCAGAGAGCTTTTGCAGCCACAGCCACTGACTTGCTCACAGATATAACACACATTCAGTTATACACACTCCACAAGACACACACACCCTGGCCGCTGGTCCTTTCTCCCTGGCCTCTCTGTGCCTAGTGAGACACGGCGATAGAGGAATGAGAAGGAAGGGGGAGAGGAGGGATGAACAGCCTGCTGCATATACCCGCATGTAGAGGAGAGGGAATGAAACCGAGAGTGAACGTCTATTAGCTGTTATTAAGCCCAGATTAAAGCTGATCGAGAACATTGTAGGGAGAGAACGTGTGCCGGTGTCTGCCATTTCTGGCCAGCGGGACAATGCTGGGTGCCTAGAGAGATAAGAATAGCCAATCAGACAGAGAGGAACAACAACCATTAGGACAGCTCTTTATATACTTTGTCTTTCTGGTTTCCTCGTCTAGTGACATTATCAAAAACAGACCGTTAGTGATCCGAAATCAGACTAAGCCCATGAGCGTACATGTGCTTAGGTAAACGTGCCTCCCCTCTCCATACCACCTTTTTTCTTCACTGTAAAAGGCTGTTTGGCCTTAGTAGGCAGATACAGCTGTAGCAAGGTTAACAAGGTGGGCATTTATAGATTTCAGGATGAATGTGTCTCTCAGGTGGCTGCTGGCACCTTAATTGGGGAGGATGGCCTCAGAAATGGCTGGAACGGAATAAGTTGAATGGTATCGAACACATCAAACACGGGTTCCATGTGGTTGATGCCATTCCATTCCAGGCATTATTATGAGCCGTCCTCCCCTCATTAGTCGTGTGTGTGTGTGTGTGTGTGTGTGTGTGTGTGTGTGTGCACGCGCGCTTATATGTGAGAATGAATGAGAAGCAGGGTCTTTAAATAAGCCTGTTTTTCTAAGTTGTTTTTGAACCAAACAGCGGGTGTCAAATATCAGTGATTTGTTTTGGTCACACACCTCTCACTCGCCTGAAATTAATGAATCATCTGGAGCCAGCTACCTTTCATGGGGTAGCAATCCTGTTCAATTTGTATCCACAAAAACAGTTGATTAGTGGAATAGAACTATGTGTAGCTCCCTCTGTGCGTGGTTAATAGTAGTACACCTGCTGTGGTCACAGAATAAAGGGAGAAACTGCATGCTGTATAAAACTGACATTTCCTCTACATTTCCTCTCCATTTCAACCATGAACTGCCTCCTCCTGCTCCACCTATTACATCCCCCCTCCTCTCGCACTCTCTCTCCTCGCTCTCTCTCTCTCGTCCTCGCTCTCTCTCCCTCTCCTCTCACACTCTCTCCCTCTCTTCTCACTCTCACCCCCTCTTTCTCCCCAAATGTGTATTTCTCTTTCTCTCCTCTTACACAAACACACCACACAACTGTTAGAAGACCACTCAGGACGTTGTCACCATGTGATCCTCCCTACTTGTCACACTGTTCTCAGAGATTCAAAGCAGTGATCTCCATCTGGAGTGCATTATGTATGCTTTATGATTAACAACTCATGGTGCGATCATAACACACAGGAACTCAAGTCCTTCTGCTCACCCTCCGCCCCGTAGCACTCACATCTGTCATCATGAAGTGCTTTGAGAGGCTAGTCAAGGATCATATCACCTCCTCCTTACCGGCCACCCTAGACCCACTTCAGTTTGCATACCGCCCCAACAGATCCACAGATGACGCAATCACCATTGCACTGCACACTGCCCTATCCCATCTGGACAAAAATAATACCTATGTAAGAATGCTGTTCATTGACTACAGCTCAGCATTCAACACCATAGTACCTTCCAAGCTCATCATCAAGCTGGAGGCCCTGGGTCTCAACCCCGCCCTGTGCAACTTGGTCCTGGACTTTCTGATGGGCCGCCCCCAGGTGGTGAAGGTAGGAAACAACATCTCCACTTCACTGACCCTCAACACTGGGGCCCCACAAGGGTGTGTCCTCAGCCCTCTTCTGTCAGGAAAACAACCTCTCACTCAACGTCAACAAAACTAAGGAGATGATCGTGGACTTCAGGAAACAGCAGAGGGAGCACCCCCCTATCCACATCGAAGGGTCAGCAGTGTAGAAGGTGGAAAGTTTTAAGTTCCTGGGCGTACACATCACAGACAACCTGAAATGGTTCACCCACACAGACAGTGTGGTGAAGAAGGCGCAACAGCGCCTATTTAACCTCAGGAGACTGATGAAATTTGGCTTGTCACCCAAAACTCTTACAAATGTGCAATCGAGAGCATCCTGTTGGGCTGTACACAGCCTGGTACAGCAACTGCACCGCCCTCAACCGTAAGGCTCTCTAGAGGGTGGTGCGGTCTGCACAACACATCACCGGGGGCAAACTACCTGCCCTCCATGACACCTACAGCACCCAATGTCACAGGAAGGCCAAAAAGATAATCAAGGACAACAACCACCAAAGCCAATGCCTGTTCACACCGCTATCATCCAGAAGGCGAGGTCAGTATAGGTGCATCAAAGCTGAGACCGAGAGATTGAGAAACAGCTTCTATCTCAAGGCCATCAGACTGCTAAACAGCAATCCCTAACTCCGAGAGGCTGACCACATTGAGACTCGATCACTGGACACTTTAATAAATGGATCACTAGTCACTTTAGATAATGCCACTTTAATCATGTTTACATATCTTACATTACTCATATCACATGTACAGTTGAAGTCGGAAGTTTACATACGCTTAGTTTGGAGTCATTAAAACTTGTTTTTCAACCACTCCACAAATGTCTTGTTAACAAACTATAGTTTTGGCAAGTCGGTTAGAACATCTACTTTGTGCATTACACAAGTAATTTTTTCCAACTAATTGTTACAGACAGAGGATATTAATTTCACGGTAATTCACTGTATCACAATTCCAGTGGGTCAGAAGTTTACAGACCACTAAGTTGAACTGTGCCTTTAACCTCCTTGACGCTAGGTCAGATATATATATATTTTTTTTTTAAATAACGTTCCCAAAGGTAAACGGACTATTTCTCAGTCCAGATCGTAGAATAGTGCATATAATTTACAGATTAGGATAAGAAACACACTCCAAAGTTTCCAAAACTGTCAAAATATTGTCTGTGAGTATTAAACAAAACTGATTCTGCAGGCGAAAACCTGAGGAAATCTAAACCCGGAAGTGATTTTTTTATATTTTTTTTATCTGTTGTTTCCTTGCCCGTCTTTCTTCCATTTAAAGGGGTATCAAACCAGATTCCTTTTCCAATGGCTTCCTCGGGCTGTGGAACCAGGCTTTAGACATAGTTTCAGGCTTTTATTTTGGAAAATGATCGCGATTTTTTCAAAATGAAGTCAGGTGTCCTTTGATTAGTTCCTGCGCGTGAGAGGGTAGCTCTCCATTTATTTCTCTCTTTTATGAATAGGTTTAACGGTCCGGTTGAAATATTATCGATTATGTTGTGAAAAACAACCTGAGGAATTGATTATAACAAAACATTTGACATGTTTCTTACGAACATTACGAATACTTTTTGGAATTTTCGTCAAACGGAACGAGCTTGGTTTCTGAAACATAACGTGCAAACCCAAATGGCTTTTTTTTGTTATAAAATAATATTTTATCGAACTAAAATAACATTTATGTGTAAACTGGGAGTCTCGTGAGTGCAAACATCCGAAGGATTATCAAAAGGTAAGCGATTTATTTTATTGCTTTTTTCTGACTTTCGTGACCATGCTAATTTGGGCTAGCTGTTCTAGCATGATTGATACACTTTCACAAAAAGCTTGATTGCTTTCGCTGCAAAGGCATATTTTCAAAATCTGACACGATAGGTGGATTTAAAAACAAGCTAAGCTGTGTTTTGGTATATTTCACTTGTGATTGCATTGATTATAAATATTTTTAGTAATATTTTGCGCCCTGCCAATTCAGTGGTTGTTTAAGAAAATGATCCCGCTAAAGGATCGCGTAGCGCAGAGAAGTTAAACAGCTTGGAAAATTCCAGAAAATTATGTCATGGCTTTAGAAGCTTCTGATAGGCTAATTGACATCATTTGAGTCAATGGGGGTGTACTGTTGATGTATTTCAAGGCCTACCTTCAAAACTCAGTGCCTCTTTGCTTGACATCATGGGAAAATCAAAAGAAATCAGCCAAGACCTCAGAAAAGGGGCACTTCACAAAATAGATGGCAATCATGAGGCAGGAAAATTATGTGGATATATTGAAACAACATCTCAAGAACATCAGTCAGGAAGTTAAAGCTTGGTTGCAGATGGATCTTCCCAAATGGACAATGAACCCCAAGCATACTTCCAAAGTTTTGTGGCAAAATGGCTTAAGGACAACAAAGTCAAGGTCTTGGAGTGGCCATCACAAAGCCCTGACCTCAATCCTATAGAAAATGTGTGGGCAGAACTGAAAAAGCGTGTGTGAGGCAAAGGAGGCCTACAGAACCTGACTCAGTTACACCAGCTCTGTCAGGAGGAATGGGCCAAAATTCACCCAACTTATTGTGGGAAGCTTGTGGAAGGCTACCCAAAACATTTGACCCAAGTTAAACAATTTAAAGGCAATGCTACCAAATACTAATTGAGTGTATGTAAACTTCTGACCCACTGGGAATGTGATGAAAGCAATTAAAGCTGAAATAAATCATTCTCTCTACTATTATTCTGACATTTCACATTCTTTAAATAAAGTGGTGATCCTGACTGACCTAAGACAGGGAATTTTTACTTGGGTTAAATGTCAGGAATTGTGAAAAACTGAGTTTAAATGTATTTGGCTAAGGTGTATGTAAACTTCCGACTTCAACTGTATATACTATATTTTATACCATCTTCTGCACCTTGCCTATGCCGCTTGGCCATCGCTCGGCCATCGCTCCATATATTTATATGTACATATTCTCATTCACCCCTTTAGATTTGTGTATATTAGGTAGTTGTTGGGAATTGTTAGATTATCTGTTAGATATTACTGCACTGTTGGAACTAGAAGCACAAGCATTTCGCTACACTTGCATTAACATCTGCCAACCATGTGTGTGACCAATAAAATTTGATTTGATTTCTGCCGATGTGAATTTCTGTGAATTTCTTCATTTTACCATTGTAAACAGCAATTGTTATCAGAAGATAATATGAATTGGTAACAAAATGTTTAAACACTTTCGGGCCACTGAAATGTTGTTTGTTCGAGTCTGGTCTGATCTGTGCTTGTTTGTCTCTCTACCTAAAACCAGAAATGCAAAAATTTACTTTTGGAGAGAAAAAAAGTGTAAATTATTAAGGATGACCACCGTAAGAGCCAATGACGTGTGGGAGTAGTGACTGAGACACTGAGTCAACTCTCCTTTAAGGGGAACATTTTGTCTGTCGGCCACATCTTCCCATCCACTGGTGCCACTACAGATAGATGAGTGAGAAAGGGAGAGCGAGGGATGGACCAAAAGGTAAAGGGAATCATGATAGGGATGGCTCAGGAGAAAAGAGACTTTGAGAGAGAGAATTTGAAAAAGAGGGGTAAAGGCAGAGTAATAGAGAAAATAATGGAATGAAGGTGGAAGAGAGAGAGGGAATGAAGTGGGAGAGTAAATGATGGTTAGAGGAGTATTCAGGTACAGCCGGTACATGGCCTGGACATACAGCAGCAGGCTGTTTCCCTGTACAGTACAGTACGTATATCCACTGTGATAGGTACAACAGGTGTTAAATGAGTTGGTGTTATGTATTAGGTAATGAGTGTACGGTAAGCTTGGACACCCAGTGTGAATATTGGTTACCATGGTTGCTATTTAAAATGTTGTGTGGAGTGGACTGGGGAGTGTATTGCAGGCAGAGAGGAGCAGACCGGTTGACGTTGCACAAGAAGGACAAACAGCAGGATCTGTGTCCAGGGGGGGATGGATTGCTCTTACGGCATGGTAACACGTGGAGCAGCACTGAGGGGGGTAGTGGTGGTGCTGTGTTGGAACTAGCTAGTCTCCCCACATAGCGTTTAGACAGAGGCTATGAGAAGAGACCAGGGTTGGGGTCAATTCTAATTGAAGGTAGTCAATTCAGGAAGTGATTTGAATTTAAACTTCAAAAATTGGAGCAACTTTTTAAATAAATAGCTTTTACTTTTCAGTGTTGTAACGAGCGCACTGATAGTCAGGAAGCAAGTACAGGAAGGGAGTGTTATAATGAATAAACAAAACAATCATGAAACACACAACACACCAACATGAAAACAGAGTCAATAACACCTGAGGAAAGAACCAAGGGGAGTGACAGATATAGGGAAGATAATCAAGGAGGGATCAGTATAGGTGACAGTACCCCCTCCCCGACACGAGGCTCCAGCCGCAGGACGCCGTCAAAGGGGACGAACCCAGGGATCAGGAGCGGACTGGTCACCCATGCTGATGCGTGAGAACCTGTCACGCCAGCTGAGGCACGGGAACCTGACAGATCGGTAGAGGTAGGGGAGCCTGGCAATCCGGCTGAGGCATGAGAACCTGACAGATCGGTAGAGGTAGGGGAGCCTGGCGATCCGGCTGAGGCATGAGATCCTGACAGATCGGTAGAGTAGGGGAACCTGGCGATCCGGCTAAGGCATGAGAACCTGACAGATCGTAGAGGTAGGGGAGCCTGGCGATCCGGCTGAGGCTGAGAACCTGACAATCGGTAGAGGTAGGGGAGCCTGGGCATTCCGGCTGAGGCATGAGAACCTGACAGATCGGTAGAGGTAGGGGAGCCTGGCGATCCGGCTGTGGCATGAGAACCTGACAGATCGGTAGAGGTAGGGGAGCCTGGCGATCCGGCTGAGGCATGAATCCTGACAGATCGGTAGAGGTAGGGGAGACGCTGGGCGCATCGGCTGAGTGCATGAGAACCTGACAGATCGGTAAGAGGTTAGGGCGGAGCCTGGCGATCCGGCTGAGGCATGAGAACCTGACAGATCGGTAGAGGTAGGGGAGCCTGGCGATCCGGCTGAGGCATGAGAACCTGGCGAATCGGCTGAGGCATGAGAGCTTGACAAGCCGGCTCAGGCAGGGGAGCCTGGCGATCTGGTTGAGGCTTAAGGTGTTATTCTGTAACGAGCGCGCTGAGAGTCGGAAGCAAGTACAGGGAGGGAGTGTTTTAATTAATAAATAAAACAATAAACACGGAACACAAACAACACACCGACATGAAAACAGAGTCAATAACACCTGAGGAAAGAACCAAGGGGAGTGACAGATATAGGGAAGATAATCAAGGAGGTGATGGAGTCAGGTGATGGAGTCATGAGGCGCTGGTGCGCGAGACGATGGTGACAGGTGTGCGGGATAATCAGCAGCCTGATGACCTAGAGGTCGGACAGGGAGTATAGGTGACAAGTATTTTGAGAAGTTATTCAAAATAGATTTCCCTTTTCAGTTATTGAATTGATATTTCAGTTTTCTGAAATATCTGAGTTGACTGGCTTTGATTTGAGATCAGTAGCTGGTTAGATCACAGGACGTAGACAGGGTGCAGACAGGCCTGGGGCATTGGGTTCTTTGATTCAAGCTAGTGATATCTTAGGAGCTGATAGTAAGCTACTCTTTATTAGCTGCTGATGCATACATGTGGTATTTTACCTGGCTGACCACACCTACATTCCCACACAGTGGCGCAGCCATAGCTGATGTTCTCAAGAACGATCAGTCCTAATTGCCTACAGGTGTGATTGAGTGAGTGGGCAGTGTGGAGTATTTGAATTTAGAAAATGCTCTGTTATTAAAATACTTTTTTTGCTCCATGAATTAATACAACTGTGTACTCCGCCATCTTGTCTATTTCTTGTCTTCTGTCATTGATCGAGACAGGTGTCTGTCATCATGACATGCAGCACTTTGGGGTGGACTCCCACTCTCTTGATCAATGAGAGAAGACTTGAAATAGACAAGATGGTGACGCGAGCCTACCAGAAGAGCTAAATGCCTTTTATGCTCGCTTCGAGGCAAGCAGCGCTGAAGCATGCATGAGAGCACCAGCTGTTCAGGACGACTATGTGATAACGCACTTGGTAGCCGATGTGAGCAAGACCTTTTAAACCGTTCAACATTCACAAAGCCGCTGGGCCAGACGGATTACCAGGACGTGTACTCAAAGCATGCGCAGACCAACTGGGAAGTGTCTTCACTGACATTTTCAACCTCTCCCTGACCGAGTCTGTAATACCTACATGTTTCAAGCAGACTACCATAGTCCCTGTGCCCAAGGAAGCGAAGGTAACCTGCCTAACTGATTACCGCCCCGTAGCACTCACGTCGGTAGCCATGAAGTGCTTTGAAAGGCTGGTCATGGCTCACATCAACACCATCATGCCAGAAACCCTAGACCCACTTCAATTTGCATACTGCCCCAACAGATCCACAGATGACGCAATCTCAATTGCACTCCACAATGCCCTTTCTCACCTGGACAAAAGGAACACCTATGAGAGAATGCTGTTCATTGACTACAGCTCAGCGTTCAACACCATAGTGCCCACGAAGCTCATCACTGAGCTAAGGACCCTGGGACTAAACACCTCCCTCTGCAACTGGATCCTGGACTTCTTGACTGGCCGCCCCCAGGTGGTGAGTGTAGCCAACAACACATCAGCTACGCTGATCCTCAACACTGGGGCCCCTCAGGGGTGTGTGCTTAGTCCCCTCCTGTACTCCCTGTTCACCCACGACTGCGTGGCCAAACACGACTCCAACACCATCATTAAGTTTGCTGACGACACAACAGTGGTAGGCCTGATCACCGACAACGATGAGACAGCCTATAGGGAGGAGGTCAGAGACCTGGAAGTGTGGTGCCAGGACAACAACCTCTCCCTCAATGTGAGCAAGACAAAGGAGCTGATCGTGGACTACAGGAAAAGGTGGGCCGAGTGAAGCGGGTAGAGAGTTTCACGTTCCTTGGTGTCCACATCACCAACGAACTATCATGGTCCAAACACACCAAGACAGTCGTGAAGAGGGCACTACTATACCTTTCCCCCTCAGGAGACTGAAAATATTTGGTATGGGTCCCCAGATCCTCAAAAAGCCCCAAAAATTGTCAAAGACTCCAGTCACCCAAGTCATAGACTGTTTTCTCTGTTGCCGCACGGCAATCGGCACCGGAGCGCCAAGTCTAGGACCAAAAGGCTCCTTAACAGCTTCTACCCCCAAGCCATAAGACTGCTGAACAATTAACCTAATGGCCACCGGATTACTCGCTGTTTATTATCTATGCATAGTCACTTACCCCTACATACATGTACAAATGACCTCAACTAACCTGTACCCCCGCACATTGACTCGGTACCGGTACCCCCTGTATATAGCCTCATTATTGTTATTTTATATTTTCTTAACTGCACTGTTGGTTAAGGGCTTGTAAGTAAGCATTTCACGGTAAGGTCTACACATGTATTTGACGCATGTGACAAATAAAGTTTGATTTGATAGGGGCGTAGACATTGTTGGATTTTCTTCATGAAACAAAAAAACGATTTGTTTTAATGTATGGAGCATTTACTAAATTCAAACGGACCCCCTGCAACTGGACAACGACATTCCATGAGACTCCTGTTTCCACCAATTGAGGACGAAGACAGTATCTCCAAGCTAAGGTTGGTCGTAAATGATCTGTGCTACACCAAACAGTACCTATCCTGTAACTCCCAGTAATGGATACCAAAACTCTTTGGTTGAATCACATTGCAGGTGCCTATGGGGGCATCGAGATGCGTTGGGAGCGGACGCCAGCTCCCTGGGACGCAGTGTGGAGACGGTGTCTGGTTGGCTAGATAGGAGTATTTAAAATAACTAAAACAGTCGTTCATGCTCTAACTTTTGTGAAAATATTGAACTATAATAAAATGCATTTTCTAAACTGGTGATCTGTAACTGAACTGTGCAGGGAACATGATAGGCCATTAAGGTTTAAATCCTTCTCATTAAACAGAAGGTGGCGTAGTCTACATAGAGCCTCTTTAAAAATACCGTCGGCTACACATATTACTCAAACGTAAACTTGCGTACTTGCTATGTCTCGACCACTACCTCCGGAGGTAGCACGACATTCGCACGACTGTTGCCCCCCTTGAAGCTGGGCAGTCGAAACAGAAATGTGTTGTTGAGCCAACACTCCTACAGTACAAATGGTTATAGCAGAGCAATGTTTTTGAAACAGCTGAAATGTATAGACATTTTCCTGATATTTGAGACTTGTTTTATTAAGCTTTTACCTGAAATTAAAGTAATAGCATGTTACATTCTGAAATTGTCACAGTAGCTGCCGGCTGCACTGAGCCAAGTAAAACTAAGTAAGCCCATGGAAACATTAAAGCCCTTTACACAGACAGACAACTGCGATTGGACAATAAAACCGACAGGGCTGAGCTTGCTGTATGCAGGGTTGCATTGTGTCTGCCTTTGCAGCTGTAATTAAAAACTTCTTCAGGCTAGGGTCCTTTTTTCTCAATTTCAAGTAAACTGCCTGTTGTGCAGGCCCTGAAGCCAGGATATGCATATAATTTGTTCCATTGGAAAGAAGACACTTTGAAGTTTGTAGAAATGTTAAAATAATTTCTGTAACACAATAGATATGGTAGGAGAAAATCCCAAAATTTTTGAGAGCCAATGCTCTTACAATGGAAAGTATAGGCAAATGATGAAATCTAGCTCCCAGTATGCAATTCCTATGGCTTCCACTGGGTGTCGGCACTCAATGGTCAAGGTGTCAGGCTTGTTTCTTCCAAAATGAGTAAGAATAATGAGTTTTACTACAGGGACACAGTCTTGGAAATTCGTGTGTGCGCGCGCCATGAAGACAACGCGCACCTGCTAATATTGGTTTCCTATTGAACATACTTCTTTCCGTATGAAATATTATAGTTTGATTACATTTTAGGGTATCTGACGATTAAATAGAAATGTATTTTGCCTTGTTGAAACAAAGTTTAGGGGTAGATATTCGGATTCATGTCTTGGCATGTTGAACGAGTGGATTGCTGAAATCGATGGCTCCAACTAAACTGACTTTTGGGATATAAAGAAGGATTTATCTAACAAAACGACACTACATGTTATAGCTGGGACCCTTTGGATGACAAATCAGAGGAAGATTTTCAAAAAGTAAGTGAAAATTTAATCACTATTTGTGAATTTATGAAACCTGTGCTGGTGGAAAAATATTTTAATGTCGGGAGCCATCCTCAAACAATCGCATGGCATGCTTTCACTGTAAATGCTACTGTAAATCGGACAGGGTAGTTAGATGAACAAGAATTTAAGCTTTCAACCGATATAAGACACTTGTATGTACCTAAATGTTTAATATCCATATTTTTTATGATTCTTTATTTGAATTGCGCGCCCTCCAGTTTCACTGGAAGTTGTCCCGCTAGCGGGACGCCTAGCCTGAAGTTTAAAGATACTCATACAGCATGTTTTCACTATTATTTTGATTAATTCCAGTCAATCATTTTGGATTAAAAAGGCCCTGGTAGTCTAGCCACCTGAAGTTTGAATATAAACCAAATTTGATAACATTCACATTTTCTTAGAACATAAATAAATGGGCCTATTTTAGGCAATAAATACATACACTAGTATGTGGACACCCCTTCAAATTAGTGTATTCAGCTATTTCAGCCACATCCGTTGCTGACAGGTGTATAAAATCGAGCACACTTCCATGCAATCTCCATAGACAAACATTGTCAGAATGGCCTTACTGAAGAGCTCAGTGACTTTCAACTTGGCACCGTCATAGGATGCCACCTTTTCTAACAAGTCAGTTCCTCAAATGTATGCCCTGCTAGAGCTGCCCAGGTCAACTATAAGTGCTGTTATTGTGAAGTGGAAACGTCTAGGAGCAACAACTGCTCAGCTGTGAAGTGGTAGGCCACACAAGCTCACAGAACGGGAGCTCTGAGTGCTGAAGCGTGTAGCGCATAAAAATTGTCTCCTCGGTTGCAACACTCACTACCGAGTTCCAAACTGCCTCTGGAAGCAATGTCAGCACCAGAACTGTTCGTTGGAAGCTTTATGAAATGAATTTCCATGGCCCGAGCAGCCGCACACAAGCCTAAGTTCACCATCCGCAATGCCAAGCGTGGGCTGGAGTGGTGTAAAGCTCACCGCCATTGAACTCTGGAGCAGTGGAAACTAATTCTCTGGAGTGTTGAATCACGCTTCACCATCTGGCAGTCCAACGGAGGAATCTGGGTTTGGCAGATGCCAGGAGAACGCTACATGCCCAAATGCATAGTGCCAACTGTAAAGTGTGGTGGAGGAGGAATAATGGTCTGGGCTGTTTAACATGGTTCGGGCTAGGCACCGTAGTTCCAGTGAAGGGAAATCAACGTACAATGACATTCTAGACGATTCTGTGCTTCCAACTTTGTGGCAACAGTTTGGGGAAGGCCCTTTCCTGTTTCAGCATGACAACGCCCCCATGCACAAATCGAGGTCCATACAGAAATGGTTTGTCGAGACCGGTGTGGAAGAACTTGAATGGCCTGCACAGAGCCCTGACTTCAACCCCATCGAACACCTTTGAGATGAATTGGAACACCGAATGTGAGCCAGGCCTAATTGCCCAACATCAGTGCCCAACCTCACTAATGCTCTTGTGGCTGAATGGAAGCAAGTCCCAGCATCAATTTTCCAACATCTAGTGGAATGCCTTCCCAGAAGAGTGGAGGCTGTTATAGCAGCAAAGGGGGGACCAACTCCATATTAATGGCCATGATTTTGGAATGATATGTCCGATGAGCAGGTGTCCACATACTTTTGGTCATGTAGTGCAGCTTAGGCTATAAAAATATGACTTTACGTTTTCGCAGGCTCACTACTCCCGAGTGGCGCAGCGGTCTAAGGCATTGCATCTCAGTGTTAAAGGTGTCACTACAGACCCTGGCTCGATTCCAGGCTGTATCACAACCGGCCGTGATTGGGAGTCCCATAGGGCCCGTTGTCCGGTTTAGTGTTTGGCCGGGGAAGGCCGTCATTGTAAATAAGAATTTGTTAACTGACTTACCTAGTTAAATAAAGGTTAAATAAAGATGGGATCAGAGCGCATTGGCTTCCCTAGTCTACCTCCAGCTGTGGTTGTTATCAGTAGGCTATACTTGATCAGACTGAAGCACAGACTAATAGGTGGCATTATGTTTTGGTTGCATTATTCAATATTGTAATATGTTTTATTACAATAGTTTATGCTTACTGGCTAGTGGCTACTATGATATTTATGGTCAATTTGAGCAGCAGACCAAGAATGTTGCGTTGCCAGCCACAACGAAAGGTAAGGCAGGGTTGTAACGTGAATTGAAAAGTGAAAAGCCACTCCGCTCCTCAGAATCTCGTAGTGATAATAGTGGACCTATAAGGATGGTTAGGTTACCACATCTAGAAATCCGTACACAGAGAATGCAGTTTCAGCACAAGCACTCCCACACACATCACACACAGACACACACATCACACACAGACACACGCACAAAAATGTATCCTGACACACACGCTCCCTCTTACACCTTTCAGGACCGGATTACTTTGACTAGTGTCTATCCGCAACCAGTAACTTTCTGATATAAGAAATGTGCCATTTCATCTTTTTTTCTTCAAGAGAGGGTCTGTAACCAAGTGAAATTAGCATTAGTCCGACTGTAATCTGTTTGGCCGTGCGCTGAGCAGGGCGCTGTGAAGTCTTCATGGGCAGAGAGCCGCTGCATGGTCCACACGTTTTACCTTGAGCATGTGATCGCGGTCGGCCTTTTCATGTCTGCCTGTCTGTACCTCTCCTCTCTCTCCTCTCTCTCTCTCTCTACAGTATGTGACCTGACGTCACTTGGGTTTAATAGCGCTCCACCGCTTGCAAACGTCAGTCTTTACCGTTCTGGCTCTCGCGCTCTTGTCCCTCTCCCCCGCGCCAGTCAATGCTTCAGGTCGCACCTGCCCTTGGTGTCTCGCCTATGCGAGGGAAACGGAGCCAAGCCGAGGGCTTTACCTGAGCTATTTCGAGGAAAGGGACAGTTGTGATTTTCCCGAAAGCTCTATGTAAAACGGATAGGTACGTAGCCTACATCACCATTTCACATGGAAACTACAACTTGGTGAATAGACGATGTGCTACTTTATTGAGTTTTGATAATATTGTGTATCAGTTTGTTTCGTTATTGGGAGTTAAGTGGGACATTGGTGCATTTTTATCTACGATCATAGCCTATTATTCCGTTTCAAGTTTCAGCACCATGGATAGCTCCTCGGTCACTGCTCTTCATGCGGTTGGACACAAAGCTTTTGGATAATATTACCGTGATGTCATAACAGTTTTAGATATCTGTCTTTTATGAGGTTTTTCATGATTCAGGTTTAGCGTTTTTAGCCGCTGCATGAGTTTCCCACGTTTCCGCACCACAGATACCTCCTACCCTGTCTCTAGGCATTGCATATTTTTACATATGGCAATTGTGAAACTAAACTGCAATCTCGCTCTCTCTCTGTGTCATTCTCTCTTCAGGAGGGAAAAGGAGACACATTCGCAGACATGAACGAGACTTTCCTCGGTAACGACACTGTTGCGACGGCCACGTCGGCTGGAAAGGCTTTCCCGCGTATGGAGGCCAACTATCCAGAGAGAAACGGTAGCCTGGAACTATCCGCCGCCCCGCAGGACTTCCCCATCAACCCGTGGGACATCATGCTTTGCATGTCGGGCACCGTCATCGCCTGTGAGAACAGCATCGTGGTGGCTATCATATTCTATACGCCCACCCTGCGCACCCCCATGTTCGTGCTCATAGGGAGCCTGGCCACTGCGGATTTACTGGCAGGCATGGGATTAATCCTCAACTTCGTGTTCCAGTACGTCATCTCCTCAGAGACTATCAGCCTTATTACTGTTGGGTTCCTAGTGGCCTCCTTCACGGCGTCCATCAGTAGCCTGCTGGCTATAACGGTGGACCGGTACTTCTCTCTCTACAACGCACTGACTTACTTCTCAGAGAAGACGCTCCACTATGTGCACCTGATGCTGGTGGGCACGTGGGGCGTGTCTATGTGCCTGGGCCTGCTACCGGTGCTGGGCTGGAACTGTCTGGACGACCCGAACTCGTGCAGCATCGTGCGCCCGCTCACTCGCAGCAACGTGACATTGTTGGCGGTCTCCTTCTTCGTCATCTTCATACTCATGCTGACTCTTTACTTCAAGATCTGCAAGATCGTATGCCACCACGCGCACCAGATCGCTCTTCAGAAGCACTTCTTCACTGCCTCGCACTACGTGGCCACCAAGAAGGGCGTGTCCACGCTGGCCATCATCCTGGGCACCTTTGGCGCGAGCTGGCTGCCCTTCGCTATTTACTGCCTGGTGGGAGAGCGCGAGTATCCGTTGGTGTACACGTACGCCACGCTGCTTCCCGCCACCTACAACTCCATGATCAACCCAATAATCTACGCCTACCGTAATGCCGAGATCCAGCGCTCGCTCTATGTCCTCTTCTGCGGCTGCTTTCAGACCAACGTAGCCTACCGCTCCAGGTCACCCAGTGAAGTTTAGAGGGGTCCTGAGTGAACTCTGATGACAGTGTGTTTGTGTGTTGGCCACCGATAATTCGCTTTCAGTTGACTGTAAATGCTTTAAACAAGTGGATTCGGCGCTCAAATATATATCTAACATAAGTATCTGCACTTTATTGCAACTGAAGACCAGGACACAGTCCGTCTGAAATGCTGTGAACAAGAACTTTTGTGACGAAAAGAAAAACGTCATCATGGATGTATTTATATTTAAAAAAAAATATGAAAAAACGAGCACTTTATTATGTATTTGAAATGCCGAAGCAGTATTGCATAGGCCTATATATATATGTTGGAGTTGTACTTTGTATTTGTCAGTAATGTGGGTAATTTTCTATTTTGTAAAGGTGTCTATATTGTACATTTTATACGAGATGAGTATATGAATAAAATGAGAAAATAAGAACTGAATCAGTGAGCGCCACACGTGTTTGGTTGCCACGTGTTTCTCTAAAAGTGTTCTCGGTGTCTTCCTGTTTTCTTCCTCTCCGACCATCTCCCGCTCTGGGTGGCTGTTTAGTTAGGCTAATGGCACATTGACTCAGTCAGTGCCGAAGAATGGCTTCAATTTGCACCCAGACATATTCAAAACGTGTTTTCTCAAAGTGTGTGTGCATGTGCGAAAGAGAGAGAGACACACAATTGTGCATTGATAGAGTAGACCTACATTACGTGCATTTGCCCACTAGACGGTTCAAATTTATGTAAGCCCTGTGGTGGAAAAAATAACAAATTGTTATACTTGAGTAAAAGTAAAGATACTTAAATATAAAATATAAAAATCACCTAGTAAAATACTACTTGAGTAAAAGTCAAAGTATTTGGTTTTAAAAATAAACTTAAGTACGAAAAGTAATTGTAATTGCTAAGATATACTTAACTATCAAAAGTAAAAGTATGAATAATTTCAATTTCCTTATATTAACCAAACAACACCATTAATAAAAAATAACAAGTGAATTCACAGATAGCCAGGGGCTCACTCCAACACTCAGACATCATTTACAAAGAAGCCTGTACAGTACCAGTCAAAAGTTTGGACACACCTACTCATTCAAGGGTTTTTCTTTATTTTTACAATGTTCTACATTGTAGAATAACAGTGAAGACATCAAAACTATGAAATAACACATATGTAATCATGTAGTAACCAAAAAAGTGTTAAACAAATCTAAACATATTTTATATTCGAGATTCTTCAAAGTAGCCATCCTTTTCCTTGACAGCTTTGCACACTCTTGGCATTCTCTCAACCAGCTTTACGAGGAATGCTTTTCCAACAGTCTTGAAGGAGTTCCCACATATGCTGAGCACTTGTTGCCTGCTTTTCCTTCACTCTGCTGTCCCAACTCAGCCCAAACCATCTCAATTGGGTTGAAGTCCGGTGATTGTGGAGGCCAGGTCATCTGATGCAGTAACGATCTTCTTCATCTGAGGAACAGGAAAGATCGGACCAAAACGCAGCGTGGTAAGTGGCCATGTTAATTTATTATAACTGAACATGAAAATACAAAATAATAAAGTGAATGTAAGAAACGAAAATCGAAACAGTCCTGAAAGGTGCAACAACACAAAACAGGAAACAAACTACCCACAAACCACAGGAGGGAAAAGGCTACCTAAGTATGGTTCTCAATCAGAGACAACGAATGACAGCTGCCTCTGATTGAGAATCACACCCGGCCAAACACATAGAAATAGAAAACATAGAAAAAACATAGAATGCCCACCCCAACTCACGCCCTGACCAAACCAAAATAGAGACATAAAAAAGGAACTAAGGTCAGGGCGTGACAGATAAATGCAGCACTCCATCACTCTCCTTCTTGGTCAAATAGCCCTTACACAGCCTGGAGGTGTGTTTTGGGTCATTGTCCTGTTGCAAAAGAAATGATAGACCGTCAAGCTGGGGGGCACAGTCAGTGACTGGAAACAAATATTGGGAAATGAGTCAAGCACGGCTGTTAGTTACTGTAAGTTGGTAATGGTATACTTAATTACATCTAGCATTAGCCAAAAGGACAAGACGTTCCAACATCACAGTCACAGCTGCGCTGAACGAACCCTCTGTACTGAGCAGGCCCACGGTGTCGATAATGTAACTCTGTACTGAGCAGGCCCACGGTGTCGATAATGTAACTCTGTACTGAGCAGGCCCCGGTGTCGATAATGTAACTCTGTATTGAGCAGGCCCACGGTGTCGATAATGTAACTCTGTACTGAGCAGGCCCACGGTGTCGATAATGTAACTCTGTACTGAGCAGGCCCACGGTGTCGATAATGTAACTCTGTACTGAGCAAGCCCACGGTGTCGATAATGTAACTCTGTATTGAGCAGGCCCACGGTGTCGATAATGTAATTCTGTACTGAGCAGGCCCACGGTGTCGATAATGTAACTCTGTATTGAGCAGGCCCACGGTGTCGATAATGTACTCTGTACTGAGCAGGCCACGGTGTCGATAATGTAACTCTGTACTGAGCAGGCCCACGGTGTCGATAATGTAACTCTGTATTGAGCAGGCCCACGGTGTCGATAATGTAACTCTGTATTGAGCAGGCCCACGGTGTCGATAATGTAACTCTGTACTGACACATCCACTTTGGTTTGATAAGATAATGTTATTAACGATATTAGCCTGTATGATCACATGCAATGAGGAAGGTCTACCACACATGCATAAGATAATCTCACTGAACTAGACTGATAATATGCTAAATTCAACAGATATTTATTTTGGTTATCTAGAATGACAAACTTTTTAATATTTCAGTGAAAGTGATTGCCCAATCTCTCTCTGTGTGTGTGGCCCCATTGATACCCTACTTATGAGGCAGTCTGTTGGTGCATCACTCCTTCGGGATGACTCCTGATAACCACTGATTAAACCGAACAGGAGTCTGCGCAGCCTCGGAACGCTCCCGCACAATAGTTTATCTGCCAGCCTGTTTAAACAGACATCCATCCCGCGCGGTGATGACGTCCAACGGCCGCGGTGGATGGAGGACGAGCGTCCCAGGACTCTGCTTGAAAAATCATCTATCTCACCTACTCGTGAATGGCTTTAACACGCGCTTCCCAACTGTGTTCCTCTAATTACTGTTGTCGTGACTGATTCACAAGTTTTCCTCTCGGTTTATTGAATTGTAGGCTATTACCCGGTTTGATTTGGTTATTCGGCAGTAGCCTGGCCTAAAGTCACATCAGTCCTGAGGGCCACAGACTTCGATATAAGATCGCACCTTCGACGTTTGTGCTCTGTGCGCTACAAGGAGAACTGGAGGAAAGGTTGCCGCACGCAGGTAATGGACCGTGTAGTTTGAGATGTTTGTTCATTGTAGTGAAATCTGTACCTGGACAGATGTTCCATCTTTTTTTAACTGAGTCAAGTCACTTAAGGGTGTCCTCATCCAAAGTGCTCTGGCCTTGCCGCCTGTTTGTTTGCGCTTTATAACATCGCAGAGTCATCGCTTTATAACTCGCTCATGCGTAGGCGGGCCTAACTAAATAACAACCACACCACAGACTCGACAGTGGACACTTTTGTAAAGGCTACAGCACAAAGGTGGATGAAGTCTCAGATTGTGAGCGAGAGCAGCAGGGACAACCAATGTCCTCTTCTCTTGAAGGCAGGAGGTACTCTAAGATCCACTCCTACACTTCACTAGTCCCCTCTTCAATCCACCGCTGTTTGAGGTTTTATTCAGTTCTTTCACTGCACGGACTTGCATAATTATGGCCATGCGGACACATACAGACTAAGTTAATTGCTCAGTACTAAAATCATGTTCAGTGTCGGTAGGTTGGGTGCTGTGCTCTAGTAGTGCTGAATGGACAGCACACACGCTGCTAGTTCTCTAATGTCAAACCACTGTATACAATGTAGCTCTCCCTGTGCCTCTCTCTCACTTAGTTAGTGTAATCTACATTTACAACTCTACATTAACGTTACCCACATTAAACCAGTCAGTGACTGCTGTGCTCAGACTCTGGTATGAAAGTCATTACCTAATGAAGGAGGTAGGGCTGGAGACAGAGTGTGTTATGTAATCCTGGGCACAGTAGCACTCAGTGCAATCTCTATGTTTGCTCAGAGACACAGTATTAATACTCAACTTTAATTAGCCTTATGGGGGAATGTAATGCTAATGTTACTGATGATGGAGCTATTACACATCACAGATATAGTACTGTACAGATGCAGGATCTACATTTGATCAGCCTGTTGCAGGAGAACTTTCCTGCAATACAGGACATTTTAAACTTGTAGTGTATTTGAGGCTATAAAAGGCTTCTGAAGTTTGTAATTTTTTACTTTGAAATGTCAGACTTGATTATCCCTTACGAAAAATGTATCAACCCCTACAAAAATGTCCATTAATTATAATCCACATAATAACTCACATTTCCTGTTGCTGCAGGATTATTTTCCTTATATAGAAAACTGGCTCAAATGAAGGTCCAACATCTGTAGTTGGTTTCTCTGATTTACTTAGGTGTGTATATGTTAATTGCCTGGATTCCTCTGAAACATCAGTAGATCAGAGTGCTATTCAGTTTGCATTCCAGGCTGCTATTCCCCTGATATGCAGTATGTTTTTCTGTTTCGTCAAGATCTGCTGCCTGCCATAAAGAGCTAGTTGATCTGATTGAGAGATTATTTTTCTCTGGGGTGCTACAGGACAGTATAGTTGTTGGTTCCTTCTGCTGCATAGGATGTCCATTCCTCGGTGAAATGGTCAAGGTGACATGCTGGAAGATTGTGTGACTTCTCTGTCGATACCAAGCGACTGGTCTACTGATTGTGTTATGATCAGTCCACCTCCTCTCACTCTTGGGATCAACGTGCTCAATACACACACACACACACACCTGGGTCTCAGTAATTGTCTCAGACAGGCAGGTTAGATTATATCCAGTGTCCACATCTCCTGTGTTGAACAGCCCCGTTACCTCCTTCCCCCGCATCTGTCTGTACAAATAAACTGTGTGTGTGTGTGTGTGTTTACTCAGAGCTTGTTAGCGTGTTCTGGCTCCTTCCAGAATCTGACAGGGTACTGTTTGTGACCTCCTCCCCATCCCCCTGAGTGCTGTGATGCGTGTTTATGAGTGTGTGTGATTACATGTGTACAAATATCTTTATAACTGCTCTCAGCAAGACACAGCATGATAGGCCAGTCAATATTGTATGATTGCAGAGTATCATCATGCTAGAGCCTCAGGTTTTCCCTTGGTCTTCCCTGCCCCACCCCCATCTGCAATGGTTGAGCAAGAAATGTGAATCCCAGAGGGGAGATGGAACGACTAATGAAGATGCAGTAAAGAAGATGTGTGTGTGTGTGTGTGTTTACTCAGAGCTTGTTAGCGTGTTCTGGCTCCTTCCAGAATCTGACATGGTACTGTTTGTGCCCCCCTCCCCAGCCCCATGTGTGGTGCGGTGTGTTATGGTGCGGTGTGTTATGGTGCGGTGTGTTATGATGTGGTGTGTTATGATGTGGTGTGTTATGATGTGGTGTGATATGATATGATGTGGCGTGATATGATGTGGCGCTGATAATGATGTGGCGTGATATGATATGTGGCGTGATATGATGTGGGGTGATATGAGCATGTGTATGATGGTGGCGTGATATGATGTGGGGTGATATGATGTGGGTGTATATGATGTGGTGTGATATGATAATGATGTGGCGTGATATGATGTGGGGTGATATGATGTGGGGTGAATATGATATGATGTGTGCGTTGATATGATGTGTGAGGGGATATGATATGATGTGGCGTGATAATGATGATGTGGGGTTGATATGATGTGGGCGTTGATATGATGTGGGGTGATATGATATGATGTGGCGTGATATGATGTGGGGTGATATGATATGATGTGGCGTGATATGATGTGGGGTGATATGATATGATGTGGCGTGATATGATGTGGGGTGATATGATGTGGGGTGATATGATATGGTGTGGTATGGTATGATGTGGTGTGATATGATATGATGTGGCGTGATATGATATGATGTGGGGTGATATGATGTGCTGTGTTATGGTGTGGTATGATGTGGTGTGGTATGATATGGTGTGGTATGATGTGGTGTGATGTGGAGTGCTATGGTGTCAAATAGCCCTTACACACCCTGGAGGTGTCTTGTGTCATTGTCCTGTTGAAAAACAAATGATAGTCCCACTAAGTTCTAACCAGATGTGATGGAGTATTGGTGCAGAATGCTGTGGTAGCCATGCTGGTTAAGTGTGCCTTGAATTCTAAATAAATCACCAACATTGTCATCAGCAAAGCACTCCCACACCATGACACCTCCTCCTCCATGCTTCATGGTGGGAACCAAAAATGCGGAGATAATCCGTTCACCTACTCTGCGTCTCACAAAGACACGGCGGTTGAAACCAAAAATCTCTAATTTTGACTTATCAGACCAAAGGACAGATTTCTACCGGTCTAATGTCCATTGTTCTTGTTTCTTGGCCCAAGCAAATCTCTTCTTCTTATTGGTGTCCTTTAGTAGTGGTTTCTTTGCAGCAATTCGACCATGAGGGCCTGATTCATGCAGTCTCCTCTGAACAGTTGATGTTGAGATGTGTCTGTTACTTGAACTCTGTGAAGCATTTATTTGGGCTACAATTTCTGAGGCTGGTAACTGTAATGAACCTATCCTCTGCAGCAGAGGTAACTCTGGGTCTTCCTTTCCTGTGGCGTTCCTCATGAGAGCCAGTTTCATCATAGCACTTGATTGATTTTGCGACTACTCTTGAATAAACTTTCAAAGTTCTTGAAATGTTCCAGATTAACTGACCTTCATGTCTTAAAGTAATGATGGATTGTTGTTTCTCTTTGCTTATTTGAGCTGTTCGTGCCATAATATGGGCTTGGTCTTTTACCAAATAGGACTATCTTCAGTATACCACCCCTACCTTGTCACAATACAACTGATTGGCTCAAAAGCATTAAAAAGGAAATAAATTCCACAAATGAACTTTTAACAAGGCACACCTGTTAATTGAAATGCTTTCCAGGTGACTACCTCGTGTAGCTGGTAGAGAGAATGCCAAGAGTGTGCAAAGCTGTCATCAAGGCAAAGGGTGGCTACTTTGAAGAATCTCAAATCTATTCAGATTTTTTAAACACTTTTTTGGTTACTACATGATTCCATATGTGTTATTTCATAGTTCTGATGTCTTCACTATTATTCTACAATGTATAAAATTGTAAAAAATAAAGAAAAACCCTTGAATGAGTATGTGCGTCCTAACTTTTGACTGGTACTGTACATACAAAACACTGGAAAAATATGTTTTTGATTGCACTGTCCCTCTAAGAGCAATTGGATGAAGTATAATGGGTATAGTAATTGATGTGTAGGAATAGAACAATGACAAAAGCTATGTACCTATATAGATGCATTTAGAAATATTCAGACCCCTTGACTTTTTCAACATTTCATTACGTTACAGCCTTATTCTAAAATAGATTAAAATGTTTTTTTCTCTTTCATCAATCTACACACAATAACCCATAATGACAAAGCAATTGTATCTAATTTATTAAAAGTTAAAAACGGAAATATCACATTTACATAAGTATTCAGACCCTTTACTCAGTACTTTGTTGAAGCACCTTTGGCAGCTATTACAGCCTCGAGTCTTCTTGGGTATGACGCTACAAGCTTGGCACAACTGTATTTGCGGAGTTTCTCCCATTTTTCTCTGCAGATCCTCTCAAGCTCTGTCAGGTTGGATGGGGAGTGTCGCTGCGTAGCTATTTTCAGGTCTCTCCAGAGATGTTTGTTTGATATGGTTCAAGTCTGGGCTCTGGCTGGACCACAAGGACATTCAGAGACTTGTCCCGAAGCCACTCCTGTGTTGTCTTGGCTCTGAGTTTAGGGTCGTTATCCTGTTGGAAGGTGAACCTTCGCCTTCCAACAGGATAAAGCATGCCGCCACCATGCTTCACCGTAGGGATGGTGCCAGGTTTCCTCCAGACGTAACGTTTG
>NW_019942665.1:50941-75941 GCF_002910315.2 Salvelinus sp. IW2-2015 | reverse complement strand
CCTGCAGCAGCCCCCCCTGCACCAGTCCCCTGCAGCAGGCCCCCCTGCAGCATCCCCCCTGCAGCAGCTCCCCTGCACCAGCCCCCCCTGCAGCAGCTCCCCTGTAGCAGCCTCCCTGCAGCAGCCTCCCTGCAGCAGCCCCCCTGCACCACGTGTGCACCAAGAATGGATTTAACTTCACATAGGCAGTTTATACATACAGATGTGGAATCTTAATTGGATCACTTTGTTGCTGAGAATTTTACTGCAGATGAGCTTCATGATTGACATAAAATCCGTGAAAACCCACGTTATATTAACAATATTCATGTTGCCTACTTTTGGCCAGCTAATAGCCTTACCAAGCAACATTATGGACTAAATGTTCAAATCTTGTTACTGCAGGATTATTTTGCTGTGACAAATTAGGTCAAATTAGGATCCGAAATCTGTCTAGTACTGAAATCTGTTTGTGTTTGAGAGTGAAGAGAGGGAAGGTTATCGTCATGAGGTGTAATGCATGGTGTCCCCATTACTGATTCAGGAAGACGTCTCTGAACTGTAGCCCTTTGGGTACACCACTACCGGAAAGCACACACAGGCCCTGGATCAGTGGTTACCTCATGGTTCATGAAGTGAGATCGGGTGTTTGGGGGCTTTAGATGGAATGACTAACCCTGGATCAGCTATCTAACGTATATATGAGTAAAGAATAAAACACAAAACAACAACTCCTGAAACATAACATTAGCTTTTATTAATTCAAGCAAACTGTTACAATTACATAAGTTACATGTTACACGGTTTGATATTTTTTTAACCCAGGGTTCGGTTTCCCCGTCCCCAAACATAGAAACAGCTAATCCATACGAGTGCAGGCAAAAAGTAGTAACAGCACGATACATTCATGAACTCAACAATACGTCTGTACAAACAATAAGGCAAGTTGAAGAGAGAGAAAGTAGGAAGAGAGAAAGAAAAGGACGGCAGACATCATCTTCTTCAAAGGGGGCAGTGAAGGCAGATAAATCATTCTTTCTCTTCAGAGTCCCGCCCCCTTGGGCAGCAGAAACACAGGTAGACCCATGCTGTTCATTTATTTATATTCTTCATAGTAACAGTTAGTTAGTGTTCTAGAGTCAAACGAGGTAAGGCTTCTTGTTAGTCAGCACACACAGAGTGGGGGACCCTGGGAAATAAGCTGCCTTTGATATCCATTCTGTAAAGTGGTTCTTATTGGTCAGACACTACTGTAAAGTGGTTCCTGTTGGTCAGCACTACAGTAAAGTGGTTCTTATTGGTCAGCCACTACTGTAAAGTGGTTCCTGTTGGTCAGACACTAGTCTAGTATAGTATACCATATGGCTCCAAACTTCATGACACTTCCTTGCTGCCAAGATACATTACGGTGGCTCTTTGAGGACACACATACCTAGATAATAAAACATTTGGCTAAACTTGACAGACACGTCCTTGGGTGACATAAGGGAACGATTAACATAGATTAGCTCGGATCACTTAATAACTTCCTTCTAATGTCTCACAATTATCCTTCTTTATCTTCATCATCACAATCATACAACAATCATCACATAACATATCATACCATCATCACAATATTTCCTTGTTCTGAGGTGATAAGTAAAATCCTGATAATATAAAAACAAACAACGACTCCAATAAATCTCCTCAGCAAACAACCACAGCCGACTGATATTCAGGATGGCTACCATCCTTCAAGTGGTTCATATTGGCAACAACTGGCCCATTTAAAAACTGCAAGTGTTTTTCTGTAAGAAAAGAAACTCAAAATAGAGATAATAAAATACAGAATCAATTCACCTCCACTTTGGCCCACCAGGTAGCAGGATAGTATCAGGACTAAGGACAGAAGAATCAGGCCACCTCGTCACGTTGACACTCAACAGCAAGAAACAAAGGAAATAAAAAAATATGTGGTTGTTAATAGCTTTTCTTTAAAAGGTTATCGGAAACAAAAAAAATGGTTTGGTTAACGTTCATTTTTTAAACAACTGTACATGAGGAGGATTTCATACAATTGGAGGATAAAGAAGGAAAATAACATGAGAGCCAACAATGTGTAGTAGTGTAGAAAATGAGTACAAAAACATTTCCCGACCAGAACATGGGGAACAAACAACTGAAATTGATATTTTCCTACAAACACACCAAGAACAGTATATGACAGAGAACGAGAGGGACAGAGGGAGAGAGAGAAAGAGAGAGGGAGGTGTAGAGGGAGAGGAAGGGAGAGAATAGAGAGAGGGGGAGGAAAGAGAAATAGGGAGAGAGGTAGAGAGGGAGAGAAAGAGAGGGAGGTGTAGACAGGGAAAAAGAGAGAGATGGAGGAAAAATAGGGCGAGAGAGAATAGAGAGAAAGGGGAGTGAGAAAGAGGGGGAGAGAGAGCAAGAGGGCGAGAGAGAGGTGTAGTATGACAGGTGAGGGGGTAAAACAGGACTGACAGAGGATAGTGGATGTAAGGATAGATTCTGACATCTCTAAAGGGGGTACAGTTGGGTGACAGTTTTGCCTTTTGTCCCCCTCTCTTTTCTTTTCCTCTCCCTCCATCTCATTCACTCCATCCAGTCTCCCTCGTCGAACTCGGACTCGTCCTCTGAGTCGGAGTACTCGACGGCAATGCGTCGGGACAGGATGGTGGCCACGTCGTTCCCCACACGCTCGTGTTTGGCTGCCTCCTGCTCTCTTTGCTCCTCCACCTTCCGGAGCTGGATACCTGGGGGAGCGAAGGAGAGAGGGATTACTGCAACCTACAAGAGAGAATGTATCAGCTTTCTTCTGTTATAAAACTGTCCAAGATGATATACGCACATTGACAGTCATGCCACAATAAACAGATCTATGGCTGTTACACGAGGCACCACCTTTGCGGATGGCTCCAATAGGACACTGCGTGCATCGCTGATGGGCGGCAGGTTGGCGGAGTTGTTTTTTCCCCCGGAGTGAGAGAGCGGGGACGCCATGGCACCTGACAGGAAGGAAGCGACGGGAGGTGGGCCCGGCGGCAGGGGGAGGAGCTCCGCACTCCTGGGAGGGCGGGGGAGGGGGCGGAGGCGGTAGCACGGTGCCATCTGATTGGCCAGGGGTGCGGCCCCTGTCCAGGACCTGCTGGAGACGGGCTGGGGAGGAGATGTGGAGGGGAGGTGCCACTGGGGGAGGGGCAGGGTGGAGGACGCCAGGGGCGATTTGGAGAGGGGAGGGGGAGGGGGTTGGCCGGGGGTGCTGCTGGAGGGGTAGAGGAGGAATAGGGGGAGGAGGGGTGCCCGAGGGCCAAAACCAGACATGGAGGCAAGGGAGGAGGTGGAGGGGCAAGGGGGGTGGCAGGGGGAGGTGTGTTGGAGTTGAAGCCGTGAGTCTGTGCTGGAGATTGGGGTCTGCTGTCTGAAAAACCTGAACTTGAGCTGAGGAGAGGGAAGAGAGAAAGACAGAGTAACTGTTAATTGAAAGCTAACTGGAACTGCAGTGCACTAATAGAGAAGATGTGACAAATATATATCAGGTGGGAGAGAGGGAGCAAGAAATTGAAGGAAATCTAGCAGAGATAACAGGAAGATGGAGAGTCAAGAGAATACCTTGTACTCTTTGTTGTACACTCAAAGTACAAAGCTAATACATCCCTTCATCCTTCTCCTTGTACTCTTGTGTTAACACTCCATAGTACAACAAGCTAATCCATCCCTTCATCCTTCTCCCTCGCTCCCAGTCCAGCATCCAGAATCCATCCCTTCATCCTTTCCCTCGCTCACATACCACCAGAATCCATCCCTTCATCCTCTCATCGCTCGCTCCAGTACCGCATCTCAGGAATCCACCTTCATCCTTACTCCCTCGCTCCACTACCCCATCCAGAATCCATCCCTTCATCCTTCTCCCTCTGCTCCACTACCCCGAGATCCATCCCTTCATCTTCTCCCTCGCTATCCATACCTATCCCTTCATCTTCTCCCTCCTCCACTACCTCCATCCCTTTCATCCTTCTCCTCGCTCCACTACCCCATCCAGAATCCATCCTTCATCCTTCTCCTCGCTCCACTACCCCATCCAGAATCCAATCCCTTCATCCTTCCTCCGTACGTACCCATTCTTCATCTTCTTCTTCCCTCCACTGACCCCATCCAGCATCCATTACTCTTCATCCTTCTCCTTCGCTCACTACCCTCCCTTCAGATCCTTCTCCTCTCCTGCTCCACTACCTATCCAGAATCCATCCTTCATCCTTTCCTCCCTCCGCTCGCTTACACTACCCATCCAGAATCCAACTTCATCCTTCTCCCTCGTCCCATACCCATCAGAATCCATTTCATCCTTTCCCCTCGCTCCACTACCCCCTCAGAATCATCCCTTATCCTTCTCCCTCGCTCAACTACCTCCATCCAGAATCCTCTTCATCTTTCTCTCCGGTCCACTACATCCACAGAATCCATTCCCCTCCTCCATCCTCTCTTTTCTCCTCTGCCTGCGCTTCAACGGAGCAGAAATTCCGGAGATGTGAAACACACCTGTAGCTGCTCACGTCCCCATAATCAGAGTTAAGCAGAACACTACAACACACAACTGGCTATTAGAGGTCGACCGATTATATTTTTCAACGCCCGATACGATAGATTATTGGAGGACAAAAAAGCAGATACCGATTAATCGGGATTTTTTAAAATGTTTTGTAATAAATGACAAAATAATGACAATAATGAAAAATAATGAAACAATACTGAATGAAATATTTTAACTTAATATAATACATCAATAATATCAATTTAGCCTCAAATAAATAATGAAACATGTTCAATTTGGTTTAATAATGCAAAACAAAGTGTTGGAGAAGAAAGTAAGGTGCAATATGTGCCATGTAAGAAAGCTAACTTTTAAGTCCTTTGCTAAGAACATGAGAACATATGAAAGCTGTGGTTCCTTTTAACACGAGTTTCAATATTCCAGGGTAAGAGTTTTTAGGTTGTAGTTATTTAGGAAATATAGGACTATTTCTCTCTATACCATTGTATTTCATTAACCTTTGACTATTGGATTTTATAGGCATTTGGTATTGCCAAGTGTAACAGTATAGCTTCCGTCCTCTCCTCGCTCCTACCTGGCTCGAACCAGGAACACATTGACAACAGCCACCTCGAAGCAGCGTTACCCATGCAGAGGCAAGGGGAAACAACCCACTCAAGTCTCAGAGCGAGTGACGTTGAAATGCTATTAGGTGCACCCCGCTAACTAACTAGCATTTAATCGGTTACAACCGCCTAATCTCGGGAGTTGATAGGCTTGAAGTCAATAAACAGCGCAATGCTTGAAGCACAACGAAGAGCTGCTGGCAAAACGCAGAAAAGTGCTGTTTGAATGAATGCTTACGAGCCTACTGCTGCATACCATGCTCAGTCAGACTGCTTCTACCAATATAAGACCTTAGTTATAACTAATAACACACAGAAATACGAGCCGTAGGTCATTAAGTATGGTCGAATCCGGAAACTATCATTTAGAAAACAAGAACGTTTTATTCTTTCAGTGAACTACGGAACGTTCTGTGTGAAAGAACGCAAGAGAAGTGACACAATTTCACCTGGTTAATATTGCCTGCTAACCTGGATTTCTTTTAGCTAAATATGCAGGTTTAAAAATATATACTTCTGTGTATTGATTTTAAGAAAGGCATTGATGTTTATGGTTAGGTACACATTGGAGCAACGATACGCACCGCATCGATTATATGCAACGCAGGACCCGCTAGATAAATTAGTAATATCATCAACCATGTGTAGTTAACTAGTGATTATGATTGATTGATTGTTTTTTATAAGATAAGTTTAATGCTAACTAGCAACTTACCTTGGCTTACTGCATTCGCGTAACAGGCAGGCTCCTCGTGGAGTGCAATGTAATCAGGTGGTTAGAGCGTTGGATTAGTTAACTGTAAGGTTGCAAGATTGAATCCCCCGAGCTGACAAGATAAAAATCTGTCGTTCTGCCCCTGAAGGAGGCAGTTAACCCACCATTCCTAGGCCGTCGAAAATAAGAATGTGTTCTTAACTGACTTGCCTAGTTAAATAAAGATTAAATAAAGGTGTAAAATAAGTATTCATAGGTATTCAGACCCTTTACCCTTTTCAGACCCTTTACTCAGTACTTTGTTGAAACACCTTTGGCAGAGATTACAGCCTCGAGCTTGGCACACCTGTATTTGGGGAGTTTCTCCCAGTCTTCTCTGAATATCCTCTCAAGCTCTGTCAGGTTGGATGGGGAGCATCGCTGCACAGCTATTTTCAGGTCTTTCCAGAGATGTTCGCCTGGGTTAAAGTGCGGGCTCTGGCTGGGCCACTCAGGGCCATTCAGAGACTTGTCCCGAAGCCACTCCTGTGCTATCTTGGCTGTGTGCTTAGGGTCGTTGTCCTGTTGGAAGTTGAACCTTCGCCCCAGTCTGAGGTCCTGAGCGCTTTGGAGCAGGATTTTCATCAAGGATCTCTCTGTACCCGTTCATATTTCCCTCGATCCTGACCAGTCTCCCAGTCCTTGCCCATGATGAACATCCCAACAGCATGATGCTGCCACTACCATGCTTCAATGTAGGGATGGTGCCAGGTTTCCTCCATGTGGTTTCATTTGACCAGAGATACTTGTTTCTCATGGTCTGAGAGTCTTTAGGTGCCTTTTGGCAAACTCCAAGCGGGCTGTCATGTGCCTTTTACTGAGGATCTGGCCACTCTACCGTAAAGGCCTGAATGGTGAAGTGCTGCAGAAATTATTGTCTTTCTGAAAGGTTATCCTATCTCCACAGAGGAACTATGGAGCTCTGTCAGAGTGACCATTGGTTTCTTGGTCACCTCCCTGACCAATGCCCTTCTCCCCGGATTGCTCAGTTCGGCCAGGTGACCAGCTCTAGGAAGAGTCTTGGTGGTTCCATACTTCTTCCATTTAAGAATGATGGAGGCCACTGTGTTCTTGGGGACATTCAATGCTGCAGAAATGTGTTGGTACCCTTCCCCAGATCTATGTCTTGACACAGTCCTGTCTTGGAGCTCTACAGACAATTCCTTCGAACTCATGGCTTGGTTTTTGCTCCCACTGTAAACTGTGGGACCTTAAATAGACAGGTGTGTGCCTTTCCAAATCATGTCCAATCAATTGAATTTACCACAGGTGGACTACAATCAAGTTGTAGAAACATCTCAAGGATGATCAATGGAAACAGGATGCACCTGAGCTCAATTTCGAGTCCCATAGCGAAGGATCTGAATACTTATGTAAATAAGGTATTTCTGTTTTTATTTTTAATACATTTGCTAAAAATATGTTTTTCGCTTTGTCATTATGAGGTATTGTGTGTAGATTGATGAGAATTTTTTAATTTAAAAAAAAATACATTTTAGAATTAGGTTGTAAAGTAACAAAATGTGGAAAAAGTCAGGGGGTCTGAATACTTTCTGAATGCACTGTAGATATGCTGATAGTGGACAACCTTGTTTAGCTCTTTTTGACAGGATAGAGGGCGCTATTTTCACTTTGGGAAAAAATTGTGCCCAATTTAAACGGCCTCGTACTCTATTCTTGCTCGTACAATATGCATATTATTATTACTATTGGATAGAAAACACTCTCAAGTTTCTAAAACCGTTTGAATTATATCTGTGAGTAAAACAGAACTCATTTTGCAGCAAACTTCCTGTCAGAAAGTGAAAAATCTGAAATCGAGGCTCTGTTCCAGGGCCTCCCTATTCATTTGCTTGAAATTTATGACTATACATGCACTTCATACGCCTTCCACTAGATGTCAATAGGCAGTGAACGAGGTGGAATGGGAGTCTAGCTTTATTCTGAGGTCAAAAGAGAGGTCTTGGAATGAATGACCCCAATTTCCTTTGTTCAGCAAGGCGCGCGGAAGGAACTCTGGATTGCCTTCTGAAAAGCTTTCGTTATAGACGGCTAATATCTCCGGCTTTGATTTTATTGATAAATGTGATAATATCATCGTAAAGTATGTTTTTTCAATATAGTTTTATCAGATTATTGAAAGTTTATCGGGAGTTTTGGCGTGTTCCGTTCTCTGCGTTTGGTGACGATGGACAGCTTCGCGCCACTTGGCTAGCTTTGCTTGCTAATTCAACTGACGAAGAGGACATTCTAAATCCAACAACGATTATTCTGGCAAAGGACCCCTTGTACAAGATTCTGATGGAAGATCAGCAAAAGTAGGACCCATTTATGATGTTATTTTCGTATTTCTGTCGAAAATGTTTTAGATTATTTCCACCCAGATTTTGGGCGCTGTCTCGCATAAACGTAAGCTGTATGTGTACTAAAGTTATTTTTAGAATTCTAACACGGCGATTGCATAAGAACTAGTGTATCTATCATTTGCTGTACAACATGTATTTTTTAGTAAATTTTATGATGAGTTATTTGGTCAGAATAGGTGAGTGTCAGAAATATATCCGGAGATTCTGGAAAAATTGCTACATTTTCATGTTGAACCCCGGATTTCAGCTTCTAAATAATGCACATTTCTTTGAAAAATAAAACTATAATGATGTATTTGTATGAACCTGTATGATGTTAAAATAGGCGACTGTCAGTCTGATGACATTGTCAAGGGTTAGTGAAAGATTCATATATCTATTATGCTGTTCTTTTTTGCGATCGCTAACTTTTGCTGCTGATAAAATGGGTTGGTTTTTGCTATTGTGGTAAGCACTAATATAATGCTAATTGTGTTTCGCTGTTAAACACTTTAAAAAATCTGAAATATTGGCTGGATTCACAAGATGTTTGTCTTTCATTTGCTGTACACCATGTATTTTCATAAATGTTTTATGATGAGTATTTAGGTATTTCACGTTGGTCTCTGTAATTACTCTGGCTGCTCTGGCTGCTATTTGTGATGTAGATGCAATGTAAAACTATGATTTATACCTCAAATATGCACATTTTTCGAACAAAACATAGATTTATTGTATAACATGTTTATAAGACTGTCATCTGATGAAAGTTGTTTCTTGGTTAGTTTGGTTGGTTTTTGGTTTAGTTTGGTTGGTTTTGCAAGCTACCTGTGCTGTGAAAGAAATGTCTGTGCTTTTTTGTATTTGGTGGTGAGCTAACATAAATATACGTGGTGTTTTCGCTGTAAAACATTTTAAAATCGGACATGTTGGCTGGATTCACAAGAGTTTATCTTTCATTTGCTGTATTGGACTTGTTAATGTGTGAAAGTTTAATATTCTTACAAAATATTTTTTTGAATTTCGCTCGCTGCCTTTTCAGTGGAATGTGGGCGAAGTTCCGCTAGCGGAACCCCTGTCCTAGACAGGTTAATACTTTCTGAGAAATATTAATTACTATTTTACACCTAGGGTTACTATTAATAACTTTCACCCATTGTATAAGATATTCTCTGAAATTCAAATATTCCAGGCATTTGTATATAAATTCCAGTCGCACTTTACAGAAGCCTTTTCAAAATCAGCTATGAATACCAGGCCTGGTTTCACAGATTCTTCATAGTGTTCTATTGTTTCCAGTACTTTTCTTATATTATCTCAAATGTATCGTCCATGTCCAAATAATGGAATTAAGAAATATGTAAATATTAGGACGAGCAATGTCGGAGTGGCATTGACTAAATTACAGTATATACAGTTGAAGTCTAAGTTTACATACACTTAGGTTGGAGTCATTAAAACTCGTTTTTCAACCACTCCACTAATTTCTTGTTAACAAACTATAGTTTTGGCAGGTCGGTTAGGACATCTACTTTGTGCATGACTCAAGTAATTTTTCCAACAATTGTTAAGAGACAGATTATTTCACGTATAATTTCATTTTATCACAATTCCAATGGGTTCGCTAAGTTTTACATACACTAAGTTGACTGTGCCTTTAAACAGCTTGGAAAATTCCAGAAAATCATGTCATGGCTTTAGAAGCTTCTGATAGGCTATTTGACCTCATTTGAGTCAATTGGAGGTGTACCTGTGGATGTATTTCAAGGCCTACCTTCAAACTCAGTGCCTCTTTGCTTGACATCATGAGAAAATCAAAAGAAATCAGCCAAGACCTCAGAAAAAATGGTAGACCTCCACAAGTCTGGTTCATCCTTAAGAGCAATTTCCAAACGCCTGAAGGTACCACATTCATCTGTACAAAAAATAGTACGCAAGTATAAACACCATGGGAACATGCAGCCGTCATACGGCTCAGGAAGGAGACGCGTTCTGTCTCCTAGAGATGAACGTACTTTGGTGCGAAAAGTGCAAATCAATTCCAGAACAACAACAAAGGACCTTGTAAAGATGCTGAAGGAAACAAGTACAAAAGTATCTATATCCACAGTAAAATGAGTCCTATATCAACATAAGCTGAAAGGCCACTCACCAAGGAAGAAGCCACTGCTCCAATACTGCAATAAAAAAGCCAGACTACGTTTTGCAACTGCACATGGGGACAAAGATCCTACTTTTTGGAGAAATGTCCTCTGGTCTGATGAAACAAAAAATAGAACTGTTGAACTGCCATAATGACCATTGTTATGTTTGGAGGAAAAAGGGGGAGGCTTGCAAGCCGAAGAACACCATCCCAACTGTGAAGCACGGGAGTGCCAGCATCATATTGTGGGGGTGCTTTGCTGCAGGAGGGACTGGTGCACCTCACAAAATAGATGGCATCATGAGGCAGGAAAGTTATGTTGAATCTCAAGACATCAGTCAGGAAGTTAAAGCTTGGTCGCAAATGGGTCTTCCAAATGGACAATGACCCCAAGCATACTTCCAAAGTTGTGGCAAAATGGCTTAAGGACAACAAAGTCAAGGTATTGGAGTGGCCAGCACAAAGCCCTGACCTCAATCCTATAGAAAATCTGTGGGCAGAACTGAAAAAGCATGTGCGAGCAAGGAGTCCTACAAACCCGACTCAGTTATACCAGCTCTGTCAGGAGGAATGGGCCAAAATTAGTGAAGTGATGGATTCTGGATGGGGGTAGTGGAGCGAGGGAAAGGATGAAGGGATGGGGTAGTGGAGCGAGGGAGAAGGATGAAGGGATGGGGTAGTGGAGCGAGGGAGAAGGATGAAGGGATGGTAGCCTAATGCTTAGAATATTGGGCCAGTAACCAAAAGGTTACTAGATTGAATCTCCGAGCTGACAAGGTAAAAATCTGTTGTTCTGCCCCTGAACAAGGCAGTTAACCCACAGTTCCCCGGTAGGACGTCATTGTAAATAAGAATTTGTTCTTAACTGCCTTGCCTAGTTAAATTATATATATTTTTTATAGGAGTGGTTAAAACATGCTACAGTAATAATGGTCCTCTGAGAACATCATTAAGGTTTGGGTATACCTCCACTGGTATGCCATCCAGTCCTGGAGTTTTCCCGGGCTTAAAGGCTTTAATTGCATCAAGAAGTTCCTCCTCTGTAATTTGGCCTTCACCTGAGTCTTTCTGTACAGCTGTTCATTTGACATTATCAATAGAAAAACAATCCTTACAATAAACTTCGGTTAGTGGAGATGGAGGAGACTGAAACAAGACTGGTGAATCGTGGGTGACTCCGTCATTTGTAACAAGTTTCAGTAAATTATTTTTGGTAACATTTCTATGTTGAAGATTAAAAAATTGTTTGGTGCACCTCTCCCCATATTCCATCCAGTTTGCTTTATTTTTTATAATACATTACACTTGATATTTTTGCTTTTCCTATAACTTATTCTGTGTCTCTATGGTACAGTTTTTATTTCCATCTATCGGTAGTATTAATCCCTCTATTCCTTTGTTAATATGAACTCTTTTCACCAAAATAGATTAATGAGCCAAATCGGTTTATGGTCCAATAACATATTTAAAATAATCCATTTACCTTCTGAATCTGTTTGGACAATTTGCACATTTGGATAAAATATATTGTTAATTAATATCATCACCCCTTTTCAGTTTCTTTGCCCATAGGAGAAGTATATCTTGCCCCCGTAGTCCTTTTTCCACACAACTTCATCTAAAATTGGTGAATGAGTTTCCTGTAAACAATAGATGTTATATTCCTTCTCTTTCAGCCAGGTAAATACTGATCGTCTTTTCTTATTATCTTCTAAGCCATTACAATTATAACTGGCTATACTTATTTCCCCATTTACCATAACGAGATACAAGTTGAAATTCGATTTATCATAATATATGTTTGTAAACTTACCATTAATAAGCACCATGATGACTGAGTGTCTATATAACTGTACCATGATACAGGATTGGCACTGCTACTGAGTAAACCTCCAATTGTTCTTCACTATTCCACTCGCTAAAACCTCCCCCCATCCCAAGTTGGGTTGTCGTCCCAGTGACTGGCAGACCACCTCTGTCCACCTGGATCCTAGGGCCATTGAAAGATTCTGTATTCCAATGGCACATTGTGTTAGCTAATCCAAGTGTATTATTTTAAAAGGCTAATTGATCATTAGAAAACCCTTTTGCAATTATGTTAGCACAGTTAGCAAACTGTTGTGCTAATTAAAGAAGCAATACACCTGGCCTTCTTTAGACTAGTTGAGTATCTGGAGCATCAGCATTTGTGGGTTCGATTACAGGCTCAAAATGGCCCGAAACAAAGTACTTTCTTCTGAAACTCGTCAGTCTATTCTTGTTCTGAGAAATGAAGGCTATTCCATGCGAGAAATTGCCAAGAAACTGAAGATCTGGTACAACGCTGTGTACTACTTCTTTCACAGAACAGCGCAAACTGTCTCTAACCAGAATAGAAAGAGGAGTGGGAGGCCCCGGTGCACAACTGAGCAAGAGGACAGGTACAGTAGAGTGTCTAGTTTGAGAAACAGACGCCTCACAAGTTCTCAATTGGCAGCTTCATGAAATAGTACCCGCAAAACACCAGTCTCAACGTCAACAGTGAAGAGGCGACTCCGGGATCCAGAGTTCCTCTGTCCAATGTCTGTGTTCTTTTGCCCATCTTAATATTTTATTTTTGTTGGCCAGTCTGAGATATGGCTTTTTCTTTGCAACTCTGCCTAGAAGGCCAGCATCCCAGAGTCGCCTCTTCACTGTCACCTCATCAATTTATTTCCACAATTAACGCATAATATGTGTAATAATGTAGGCACTTCATACGAAGTATTGTTACCTCCTCCCCTCAATCTTAGCTAAATAGCTAACGTTATACTGCATCTAAAGTCAATCTGGTGACATCAAAATTATGACCAAAGGTTTTCCTACTATTTATTTTCCTACACTTGAATGCCATTGTATTTCCAAGCCACTGTATTGCACTTTTGATGAAATCTTCATCAGTGCTCATTGACGATATGCTCAGTCGGTCATCAGTCCAAAACAAATGTTCAAAACAATATTGTGAGGGAACATGCAACCCATGAGTAGAAGAGAACAACAGAGTAGAGAAAACAACTGAACTGGAAACAGAAGAAGAGACTTGTATCCATTTGGAGTGAAAGGCATTCTCAAAGCCACAAAACCAGGTAGGTGGTGGGGAGACACTCCCATGTGGTAACACATTCTCTAGTTCGCTTTATTTAACTAGGCAAGTCAGATAAGAACAAATTCTTACTTTCAATGATGGCCTGCCGGGGAACAGTGGGTTAACTGCCTTGTTCAGGGGCAGACTGACATATTTTTACCTTGTCAGCTCAGGAATTTGATCTTGCAACATTTTGGTTACTAGTCCAATGCTCTAACCACTAGGCTACCTGCCACCCTTGCGTGTGGCTCGCCTCATCTCTGTGTGTGTGTTGTGTGTGTGTGTTGTGTGTGTGGTGTGTGTGTGTGTGTGTGTGTGTGTGTGTGTGTGTGTGGTGTGTGTGTGTGTGTGTGTGTGTGTGTGTGTGTGTGTGTGTGTGTGTGTGTGATACCCACCTGATCATGGAGGGGGGTTTGATGTCTCCCAGATGGTGCATAGGGGGTGTGGTGGGGGGTCATGGGTCTTGTGTACATCCTGTCCCCAGGGCGGTTCAGCAGCTCATTCATCTGGCTGTAGGCAGCGCTGCTAGGGAGAATGGCCCGTCCATCCCATCCAAGTAACTAGGAGCTCTGAGAGAAGGGGGGTTAGTGTTACAGATCCCCTCCATATACAGTACCAGTCAAAAGTTTGGACACAGCTACTCAATCAAGGTTTTTTCTTTTTTTTACTATTTTCTACATTGTAGAATAATAGTGAAGACATCAAAACTAGGAAATAACACATATGGAATCATGTAGACAGCTTTGCACACTCTTGGCATTCTCTCAACCAGCTTCACCTGGAATGCTTTCCAACAGTCTTGAAGGAGTTCCCACATATGCGGAGTATTGTGGCTGCTTTTTTCAATCTGTGTCCAACTCATCCCAAACCATCTCAATTGGGTTGAGGTTGGGTGATTGTGGAGGCCAGGTCATTTGATGCAGCACTCATCACTCTCCATCTTGGTTAAATAGCATTTACACAGCCTGGAGGTGTGTTTTGAGTCATTGTCCTGTTGAAAAACAAATTATAGTCCCACTAAGTGCAAACCATATAGGATGGCGTATCGTTGCAGAATGCTGTGGTAGCCATGCTGGTTAAGAGTGCCTGAATTCTAAATAAATCACAGACAGTGTCACCAGCAAAGCACCCCCACACCATCACACCTCCTCCTCTATGCTTCACAGTGGGAGCCACACATGCGGAGATCATTCGTTCACCTACTCTGCGTCTCACAAAGACATAGCGGTTGGAACCAAAAATCTCCAATTTGGACTCATCAGACCAAAGGTCAGATGAGTCTAATGTCCATTGCTCGTGTTTTCTTGGCCCAAAAGCAAGTCTGTTCTTCTTATTGGTGTCCTTTGTAATGGTTTCTTTGCAACAATTCGACCATGAAGGCCTGATTCACGCAGTCCTCCTCTGAACAGTTGATGTTGAAATGTGTCTGTTACTTGAACTCTGTGAAGCATTTATTTGGGCTGCCATTTCTGAGGCTGGTAACTCTAATGAACTTATCCTCTACAGCAGAGGTAAATCTGGGTCTTCCTTTCCTGTGGTGGAGAGACAGTTTCATCATAGCACTTGATGGTTTTTGCAACTGCACTTAAAGAAACTTTCAAAGTTCTTGACATTTTCCAGATTGACTGACCTTCATGTCTTAAAGTAATGATGGACTGTCATTTCTCTTTGCATATTTCAGCTGTTCTTGCCTCAATATGCACTTGGTATTTTACCAAATAGGGCTATCTACTGTATACCACCCTTACCTTGTCACAACACAACTGATTGGCTCAAATGCATTAAGAAGGAAAGAAATTCCACAAATGAACAAGCCACACCTGTTAATTGAAATGCATTGACATGCATATGCTACACATGGCAGGGTAGTGTTTGATATAGAGAAAGGGGAAGGGTTAGAACGTTACACATGTCAGGGTAGTGTTTGAAATAGAGAAAGGGGAAGCGTTAGAGTGTTACACATGCCGTCCCTAGGAGGGGTGCGTCACTTGAGTGGGTTGAGTCACTGACGTGATCTTCCTGTTTGGGTTGATGTCCCCCTCGGGTTCGTGCCGTGGGGGAGATCTTTGTGGGCTATACTCAGCCTTGTCTCAGGCTAGTAAGTTGGTGGTTTGAAGATATCCCTCTAGTGGTGTGGGGGCTGTGCATTGGCAAAGTGGGCGGGGTTATATCATGCCTGGTTGGCCCTGTCCGGGGGTATCGTCGGACGGAGACACAGTGTCTCCCGATCCTTCCTGTCTCAGCCTCCAGTAATTATGCTGCAATAGTTTATGTGTCGGGGGGCTAAGGTCGGTCTGTTATATCTGGAGTATTTCTCCTGTCTCATCCAGGGTCCTGTGTGAATTGAAGTATGCTCCCTCTAATTCTCTCTCTCTCTCTTTCTATTTTCTCTTCTCTGGGAGGACCTGAGCCCTAGGACCATGCCTCAGAACTACCTGGCCTGATGACTCCTTGCTGTCCCCAGTCCACCTGGTCGTGCTGCTGCTTCAGTTTCAACTGTTCAGTTTCAACTGTTCCATAGCCTGCGGCTATGGAATCCTGACCTGTTCACTGGACGTGCTACCTTGTCCCGGAACTGCTGTTTTTCCAACTCTCTCTCTCTACCGCACCTGCTGTCTCTAACTCTGAATGTTCGGCTATGAAAAGCCAACTGACATTTACTCCTGAGGTGCTGACCTGTTGCAACCTCTACAACCACTGTGAATATTATTATTTGACCCTGTTGGTCATCTATGAACGTTTGAACATCTTGGCCATGTTCTGTTATAATCTCCACCCGGCATGGCCAGAAGAGGACTGGCCACCCCTCAGAGCCTGGTTCCTCTCTAGGTTTCTTCCTAGGTTCCTGCCTTTCTAGGGAGTTTTTCCTAGCCACCGTGCTTCTACATCTGCATTGCTTGCTGTTTGGGGTTTTAGGCTGGGTTTCTGTACAGGACTTTGTGACATCGGTTTTATAAATACATTTGATTGATTGATTGATAGTGTTTGATATAGAGAAAGGGGAAGCATTAAAGTGTTACACACGTGCTAAAGGAACTCTATTACAAATGCCAAGTCACTCACCCACTATTGCACATTGTACCAAATGGTAGGTTGGACCTCACTTTATCTGTGCAGAAATGTACATTTATATGTGTTCATCTACAAATTCCTTTTGGGTAAACTCCCTCTTTACCTCTGTAGTCTGGTCTCCTTCACCACCAGCAGGTAAACTCCCTCTTTACCTCTGTAGTCTGGTCTCCTTCACCACCAGCAGTTACCATACCCGGTCTGCTAGGTTGTTGCTACTTAAAGTCCCCAGGACATTCACAGTATTAGGCAAGACTGCCTTCTCTTCTTGTGCACCAGAGTCATGGAATGGTCTACAATCCATGCTTCCTCTAGATATGTTAGTGCCACTGATTGAATTTAAAATATTGATGGGAGACTGTTACAGAGGAGTGTAAATGCTTTTTTTAGGCAGGATCATGTTGTTGTATTGGTGTATGTTTTAATTATGTAATGTATTGATTGTTGTATGTTTTAATTCTGTAATGTATTGATTGTTGCTGTCTTCTTAGCCAGATCTCCCTTGAAAAAGATACTCTGGGTCTCAATGGTCTTTTCCTGGTTAAATAAAGGTTAAATAAAATTTAAAAAAATAAGGGAGACAGTGAATTGGGACGTGACACAAATTCTCCATATAGAGTAACATTGGGGTTTAATAGCATTCCCCAATGCTCCATATACAGAGAAACAAGGACGTGCACACACACACACTCACCCAGACCTGTCGTGGTAGGGAGCGGAGCCATTAGCCTCTCTGTGTTTCAGGGCCTCTTCAGGGTCATCCTCAGCTAGCTCCGCCCCGAGCGCCAGTTTCTGCCACTCCTTCTTCCGGTCGTGAGGCGCCCGCGGGATCTTCTCAGTCTCCAGAGTACGGTCGTTTCCCCTAACCTGGAGAACGAGGGGATAGAGGGAGGAAGGTGGGAGGAGAGGGGGGAGGAGAGAGAGGAGAAGGAGGGGGTTGGAGGAGCGAAGAGAGGAAAGAGGCAAGAGAGAGAGACTAGAGTCTTCATCTGTACAGAACTATCATACAAACACAGCACTTCATTGAAGGTCCCTTCACACACATTTAACCAGTCATGACTGCTTTGATCACAAGTAGAGGGAAGAGCTATCTTTATAGTTTACATTTAAAGAGAGACAGAGAGCGGAACTGAGTGCAAAGACAGGAGGCAACAGAGAGAATAAAGATTTAATAGAGCTAGTCAACAGTTGGTACACTCCTGTCTTCACATTGATTGGATCGGGACTAACAAAGTGTGGTGCACACACACACACACACACACACACACACACACACACACACACACACACACACACACACACACACACACACACACACAAACACACACACCTTAAACCTAAAATAGCCTTTTTCTTTGTGGGGACCCACTCCTGAGTGGCGCAGCGGTCTAAGGCACTGCATCTCAGTGCTAGAGGCATCACTACAGACCCTGGTTAGATTCCAGGCTGTATCACAACCGCACAATTGGCCCAGGTTTGGCCGGGGTAGGCTGTCATTGTAAATAAGAATTTGTTCTTAACTGACTTGCCTAGTTAAATCAAATTAAAAAATAAAGGAATGTCCCCACTTGTCTGAATGTTTCTTGTTTTACTGTCCTTGTGAGGACTTCTGGTCCCCACAAGGATAGTAAAACAAAAAAACAAACACAATCCCATAAAGCCTCATAAGCAAAACTTATCTCTGCTCTTGGTTTTGCACAGTAGCTGTTGTCATAGTGACTCTCTCATTTTCATTGGATACTAAGCCATATGGAATATTTACATAGACACAGAGTAGGATGCTCAGTCTACACATATATAAAACGGGACATACAGAAGGTGGCACACAAGATAGAACAAGTGTAAGGCAGAACTTAGTGTAGGTGAGGAATACCACACTGCCATGTGAAGTCTGGGAACAAGGAAAGCTGTAGCTGACATTTTAGTTGAATGAGCTGGACATTACAAGGCATGTTACATGTATAGTACTACAGAAAACATGGTGTCTACTATACACCAAAATTAAAAAATGTCCAAATAATAGTAGAACGAATTGAACTGTACTTTACTAATTAAATCATTTTTGCCAAAATACACAACAGAATTCTTAGTTCCCATACCTACAGCAGTGGGAACGTGACATTAGGTCTTCATAATGCATTATAACATGTCTAAATATTGTCCTAGGGACTATGAGCTGTAAAAAGATACATGGTTTGTAATGAGATCACATACCTGTCCTGGGAGGTCTAAGTACCTATAGACCTGATCATACATGTGGGGGTCCTGCAACTACAAGAACAAAACGACAAGAGAAGCACCAGAGGGAACAAGTTAACACCACACAGAGCACTAGAACGCAACACCAGCAGAACAGTGAATCAGATGAGGAAGCAAAACTCTCTTAAACACAAAATGACATGACACAGCTGGACTGACAGTAGTCACACACAGCAGCAGAGCGCAAATCATACAATTTAACATAGTGCATGCGCCACTTACAAACCAAATAAACAGTGGACTGGAGCGCACACAACACGCACGCACACACGCGCACAGCTCCAAACAAACACTCACTCAAAGACAACAGAGATGTTCAGACATACAAAGACAAAGAAATCGTCATAAAAGAAAAGAGCTGATTTGAACACACAAAGCACGCCACTCACAACACAGTGCAGTCGGACAAGAACACACAGTAACAAAACATGACAGAGTGTTTGGCACAACACGGTTAGCGCCAGAAGGAAGCACAAAGCAAGTGTCAAAAGGACAAGAGGGAGTCATCATTCACAGTCCATCTAAAACAAAACCACCTAGCTAGCTTACAGGCAACATCCAAAACAGAAAAATACAGTTGGTGTTCCTAGACTGTTGCTATGCAGCAGAAATCTCAGCAATTTGGTCAAACACTTTCGTTAAGAGGCAGCAAAGCATCGGCCTCAAATAATTATGCTAAGTAGGCTAATTTATTGTTATACAATCTTAATGTAACACCTAGCTTAAACATCCTACACACGAGCACAATGACAAACTTATGTAGCCCTGAGACATTAAAACGCATTGAAAAAGAATAACAGCTGTTGTGAGATAGTTGTTAGATAAACGTGCAGTAAAATATCTGGAGCTGTGAGACTTAGCAGCTGTAGGTCTGACTGTATGTGACCACATACTGTAGTAGAGGTCGACCGATTATGATTTTTCAACGCCGATACCGATACCGATTATTGGAGGACCAAAAAAGCCGATACCAATTAAACGGCCAATTTTTTTTATTTATTTGTAATAATGACAATTACAACAATACTGAATGAACACTTATTTTAACTTAATATAATACATCAATAAAATCAATTTAGCCTCAAATAAATAACGAAACATGTTCAATTTGGTTAAATAATGCAAAAACAAAGTGTTGGAGAACAAAGTAAAAGTGCAATATGTGCCATGTAAGAAACCTAACGTTTAAGTTCCTTGCTTAGAACATGAGAACATATGAAAGCTGGTGGTTCCTTTTAACATGAGTCTTCAATATTCCCAGGTAAGAAGTTTTAGGTTGTAGTTATTATAGGAATTATAGGACTATTTCTCTCTATACCATTTGTATTTCATTAACCTTTGACTATTGGATGTTCTTATAGGCACTTTAGTATTGCCAGTGTAACAGTATAGCTTCCGTCCCTCTCCTCSCTCCTACCTMGGCTCGAACCAGGAACAGATCGACAACAGCCACCCTCGAAGCAGCGTTACCCATGCAGAGCAAGGGGAACAACCACTCCAAGTCTCAGAGCGAGTGACGTTTGAAACGCTATTAGCGCGCACCCCGCTAACTAACTAGCCATTTCACATCGGTTACACCAGCCTAATCTCGGGAGTTGATAGGCTTGAAGTCATAAACAGTGCAATGCTTGAAGCACAACGAAGAGCTGCTGGCAAAACGCACAAAAGTGCTGTTTGAATGAATGCTTACGAGCCTGCTGCTGCCTACCACCGCTCAGACAGACTGCTCTATCAAATCATAGACTTAGATATAACATAATAACACACAGAAATACGAGCCTTAGGTCATTAATATGGTTGAATCCGGAAACTATCATCTCGAAAACAAGACGTTTATTCTTTCAGTGAAATACGGAACCGTTCCGTGTTTTATCTAACGGGTGGCATCCATAAGTCTAAATATTCCTGTTACATTGCACAACCTTCAATGTTATGTCATAATTACGTAAAATTCTGGCAAATTTGGCGGCCCAAACTGTTGCATATACACTGATTCTGCGTGCAAAGAACGCAAGAGAAGACACAATTTCACCTGGTTAATATTGCCTGCTAACCTGGATTTCTTTTAGCTAAATATGCAGGTTTAAAAATATATACTTCTGTGTATTGATTTTAAGAAAGCATTGATGTTTATGGTTAGGTACACATTGGAGCAACGATACGCACCGCATCGATTATATGCAACGCAGGACCCGCTAGATACATTTGTAATATCATCAACCATGTGTAGTTAACTAGTGATTATGATTGATTGATTGTTTTTTATAAGATAAGTTTAATGCTAACTAGCAACTTACCGTGGCTTACTGCATTCGCATAACAGGCAGGATCCTCGTGGAGTGCAATGTAATCAGATGGTTAGAGTGTTGGACTAGTTAACTGTAAGATTGAATCCCCCGAGCTGACAAGGTAAAAATCTGACGTTCTGCCCCTGAACGAGGCAGTTAACCCACCGTTCCTAGGCCGTCATTGAAAATAAGAATGTGTTCTTAACTGACTTGCCTAGTTAAATAAAGATTAAATAAAGGTGTAATTTAAAATAAAAAAAATACCGATTTCCGATTGTTATGAAAACTTGAAATTGGCCCTAATTCTCCTCTCAACCTATTCCCTACTACATAACCCTACAGAACCCCCCATTCAGAGACATATCAAAACATACATAACCATCTCCCAAGTCTAAACCAACATCAAGCCAATCAAGTGAAGAAGATTGTTTGGTCGATTGTTTGATCAATCAACATTCCTGTTAGTATAGCTCTAATCTAACTCATGTAGATAACATGTGTTGTGTTGTTAGTTTGTGTCATGACGTGGCTCTTTCTGGGTGTAGATCGTGGCTTCCCCCTCCCTCACTCTCTCCTACACCCAGGTTATGTTATGTCAGGCCATAAATTCCTGGCGGAGACTCTCTCCCCCTGGTCATGCAGAGAGAGATCACAGAGAGAACAAGAGATTTCACTTGGCCAAACTCCTAAATCCCCAAAATGGGAGTTTTAAACAATATGTCCACCTTTGAGAGTGTGGGAATGGTACGTGGACACTTAAGGGACAGTTATGTTGAGTGTGTTTCATTTGGTGGTCTCATGATGGACAGGAAACACACATAACGGTATCTCTGAATGTGTACATTTCTCAGTTATGTGGTTTGCATCTAATTCTTGTATAAAATGAATGAGTAAAGATGAAACTATTTGTGAAATGATGTAATGTGATGTTAACTTTTTTAATGTGAGAGAATTGAATTCCCTGTAAAGTTTCACGAGTTAGCGGCCACGCCCCCGTGAGCACAGACATGATCTGGCGTCATGGAACCGCCCTTTTCTATTGTTACGAATAAAAACCCCTCCTGAGGAAATCCTCTTCAGACCACTCATACCTCGGTGTAAGCTGAGGTGGCACAGGTTTGACTACCAGAACTAGAAAACTATGCAACGTGGAGCATTGGCTACACGGCTGGAAATGGTTAAACTCTGAGACTATTGATCCCTACAGAATAAGAGCAAATCTTAGATACTAATTACAAGTCTGCAGCTAGAAATTATGTAAACCTGGGATGCAAATACCGACAACCGCCGAAACATCTACTCTAAGAACAATGGACGCCTGACGTATCCATACAACAAACAGTATCAGGAGTAGCCGATAGAGCCACCACCATGAGTAACCAGAGACTCTCTGATGAACTGACTCTCCCGCAGATGGACTGACGAAGACAACAACGACATATGGGAGTAAATATATTGATTGCAATTTTTCCCGAATGAGCGAGCGTTCATGTGCAAAGGATTAGCATTTCAATTAATATAATTATCCACTGTGTAGTGATTCATTTTGTCTTTCCCGCTCTTTCTCAGTCCACATCCCCTTCCCTTTGTCCGCCAAGCCGTCATATCGGCTTAGTTAGTAACCAATATCTACTGTTTATGCATTTCTGTGATTATTTAGTTAGTTAGTAAATAAATGATTAAGCCAATTGGTATATGGATGATTCATAGTTTAGGCTGGGTTCATGCAGATAACTATCAATTTACAACATTTGGAATGAGACTGATGTGAGGTAAAGAATCATTAATTAATTAGAAGACTAATTGATCAGATATTAAAATATCTGAAGAGTTATATTCGGAAAATGATAACTTGTAATCTGAAGATTTTCCGTGGTGCACCGACTTCCTAGTTAATTCAATTTACATGATTAGTTTAATCACGTAATAATATTTACAGATAATTGATTTGATAAATAACAGTCTTCACCTTTAATGATGCCAAAGACACGACACTTGTTTCCGTGACACATGCTCAGACGGGTGTGTGACAGGACGGTGGGTAGTGATTTGAAGAGACGTGGTTTGGGCGGTTGTCAGCCTGTGTTTGTGTTTGGCTACCTGTAGTTGACCCCGCCCCCAACCCGTCCCTGTGGTGCCCAGGGCAGTCAGTGGTCACACAGCAGAGTGAAGGGAGCATCATGAATCCTAACAGTAATGCATATTGATTAGCCACGATTAATCACAGGCCATTACGCTGAGGAAGCACGGGTGGAGAGAAGCACACACACACACACACGCACACACACACACACACACACCACACCACAACACACACCACACACACACACACACACAACACACACACACACACACACACACACACACACACACACACACACACACACCACACACACACACACACCAGAGAAGATGAAGGACCCGAAGGTTTATTGTACTCGCGAGCCTTTCCTTAATCAGTTAAAATGGTTATGAGTGATGAGTGTGTGGGTCGCTGTGTGTGTTCGTGTTTGAGTGTGTGTGTGGGTTCATGTTTGAGTGTGTGTGTGTTCGTGTTTGAGTGTGTGTGTGGGTTCTGCATGTGTAATTACTGTTATAAACGTGGCTAATTTCAGGACCCTGTATGACTAACCCATGCAGTCATCCTACATCTGAATGTGCCAGCGGCACACAGGAGTGTGTCTTGCTGTGCAAGCACAGGCTGTGTGTGTGTGTGTATACAGTGTGTGTGTGTGTATACAGTGTGTGTGTGTGTGTGTATACAGTGTGCGTGTGTGTGTATACAGTGTGTGTGTGTGTGTGTGTGTGTGTGTGTGTATACACTGTGTGTGTGTGTGTGTATACAGTGTGTGTGTATACAGTGTGTGTGTGTGTGTGACAGACTCAGCGTAATGCCACCGCCACTGCTGTCTCTACTCCCCCATGCAGGTCCTAACCCAGCCTGGGAGTCTGGGGGTGGGAGGGAGCTGGTACAGTTACCTAACTATCATTTGGTCATTATCATGGAGATTGTATACTAATCAGGGGTGAAAGTAGAATGAATTTATTCCGATACAGGACCTTCTATGTCATATGATGGCCTAATCATAGAACTACATATAGAATCCCTACTAATTCAATAGGATCTCTGTGAGTCTTAAAGATTTGTCATTTAACTTTTAAAATGTATTACCTTTTACCGTAGCATCAACTCAACCAGTCATGATGTCTTCATCTGATTGTCAAACAATCACTTCAAAGGTCTCTTTTACTAGGCTCCCCACGCATGTTCATCCACTCGCAACATATTTCCAACCTCTAAACAGTGGTGAATGGAAAAAGACATCTTCTACACAACACACCAAAAAGTCTAATGACATTTGGCGATTGTCATTAGGCCCGAATTGATACGCCCACGCTGTCAACGCGTGTCTCGGTGTCGGCAACTAATCTCTGCCTTGGCAAAATGTCAGTGTTCTCGCCGAACCACATCGTATTTTGGAGCGTAGGCTTTACCACCGGGTTTCATGTCCATTCTCTCTTTTCCATGCCTCTGACATGCAGTTTTCTTGATATTTTGTTTTCATTATTGTGATAGGCTCATGTTTTACCGGTATGGCGTACCCCCACTATTTATTTTGCCGGGACGGCGTACCGGACCACCTTACTTTCACCCCTAATTCGAATTACCAAGTACATAGTAGACGGTAAAAGAATGAGAAACTAAAGTACTGAACCTCTCACATGTGAAGTACAGGGAGTAAAGTACAGGGAGAAATATCAGATCACAACCATCCTGGTAGTTAGTGGAAACCCAAATACACTGAGGGGAGGGGGTCTGTGTTAGTGGGCAGCATGTGGAGGGAGGGGGTCTGTGTTAGTGGGCAGCATGTGGAGGGAGGGGGTCTGTGTTAGTGGGCAGCA
>NW_019942665.1:31531-50916 GCF_002910315.2 Salvelinus sp. IW2-2015 | reverse complement strand
TTCCACATGCTGCCCACTAACAACAGACTCCCTCCCTCCACATGCTGCCCAGCTAACACAGACCCCTCTCCTCCACATGCTGCCCACTAACACAGACCCCCTCCCTCCACATGCTGCCACTAAACACAGACCCCCTCCCTCCATGCTGCCACTAACACAGACCCCCTCCCTCCACATGCTGCCACTAACACAGACCCCCTCCCTCCAACTGCTGCCCACTAACCAGACCCCCTCCCTCTACACTGCTGCCCACTAACACAGACCCCCTCCCTCCACATGCTGCCCACTACACAAGACCGCCTCCTCCACATGCTGCCCAATAACACAGACCCCTCCCTCACCTGCTGCCACTAACACAGACCCCCTCCCTCCACATGCTGCCACTAACACAGACCCCCTCCCTCCACTGCTGCCCACTAACACAGACCCCCCTCCTCCACATGCTGCCACTAACACAGACCCCCTCCCTCACATGCTGCCACTAACACACAGACCCCCTCCCTCAGTGTATTTGGGTTTCCACTAACTACCAGGATGGTTGTGATCTGATATTTCTCCCTGTACTTTACTCCTGTACTTCACATGTGAGAGGTTCAATACTTTAGTTTCTCATTCTTTTACGTCTACTATGTACTTGGTAATTGAATTAGGGGTGAAAGTAAGGTGGTCCGGTACGCGTCCCGGCAAAATAAATAGTGGGGGTACGCCATACCGGTAAAAATGAGCCTATCACAATAATGAAAACAAAATATCAAGAAAACTGCAATGTCGAGGCATGAAAAGAGAAATGGACATGAAACCCGGTGGTAAAGCTAGCTCCAAAATACGATGTGGTTCGGCGAGAACACTGACATTTTGCCAAGGCAGAGATTAGTTGCCGACACCGAGACACGCGTTGACAGCGTGGGCGTATCAATTCGGGCCTAATGACAATCGCCAAATGTCATTAGACTTTTTGGTGGTTGTGTTAGAAGATGTCTTTTTCCATTCACCACTGTTTAGAGGTTGGAATATGTTGCGAGTGGATGAACATGCGTGGGGAGCCTAGTAAAGAGACCTTTGAAGTGATTGTTTGACAATCAGATGAAGACATCATGACTGGTTGAGTTGATGCTACGGTAAAAGGTAATACATTTTAAAAGTTAAATGACAAATCTTTAAGACTCACAGAGATCCTATTGAATTAGTAGGGATTCTATATGTAGTTCTATGATTAGGCCATCATATGACATGAAGGTCTGTATCGGAATAAATTCATTCTACTTTCACCCCTGATTAGTAATACAATCTCCATGATAATGACAAATGATAGTTAGGTAACTGTACCAGCTCCCTCCCACCTCCCAGACTCCAGGCTGGGTTAGGACCTGCATGGGGAGAGTAGAGACAGGCAGTGGCGGTGGCATTACGCTGAGTTGTCACACACACACTCACACTGTAATACACACACACTGTATACACACACACACACACAGTGTATACACACACACACACACACACACACACACTGTAAATTCACACAGCGCACACTGTATACACACACACACACACACTGTTACACACACAACACACTGTATACACACACACACACAGCCTGTGCTTGCACAGCAAGACACACTCCTGTGTGCCGCTGGCACATTCAGATGTAGGATGACTGCATGGTTAGTCATACAGGGTCCTGAAATTAGCACGTTTATATAACAGTAATTACACATGCAGAACCCACACACACACTCAAACACGAACACACACACACTCAAAACATGAACCCACACACACACTCAAACACGAACACACACAGCGACCACAACTCATCACTCATAACCATTTTAACTTTATTGGAAAGGCTCGCGAGTACAATAAACCTTCGGGTCCATTCCATCTTCTCTGGTGTGTGTGTGTGTGTGTGTTGTGTGTGTTGTGTGTGTGTGTGTGTGTGTGTTGTGTGTGTGTGTGTGTGTGTGTGTGTGTGTGTGTGTGGTGTGTGTGTGTGTGCTTGTGTGTGTTGTGTGTGGTGTGTGTGTGTGTGTGTGTGTGTGTGTGTGTGTGTGTGCGTGTGTGGTGGTGTGTGCTTCTCCACCCGTGCTTCCTCAGCGTAATGGCCTGTGATTAATCGTGGCTAATCAATATGCATTACTGTTAGGATTCATGATGCTCCTTCACTCTGCTGTGGTGACCCTGACTGCCCTGGGACACCGGGACGGGTTGGGGCGGGGTCAACTACAGGTAGCCAAACACAACACAGGCTGACAACCGCCCAAACCACGTCTCTTCAAATCACTACCCACCGTCCTGTCACACACCCGTCTGAGCATGTGTCACGGAAACAAGTGTCGTGTCTTTGCATCATTAAAGGTGAAGACTGTTATTTTATCAAATCAATTATCTGTAATTATTACGTGATTAAACTAATCATGTAAATTGAATTAACTAGGAAGTCGGTGCACCACGGAAAATCTTCAGATTACAAGTTATCATTTTCCGATATAACTCTTCAGATATTTTAATATCTGATCATTAGTCTTCTAATTAATTATGTTCTTTACCTCCATCAGTCTCATTCCAAATGTTGTAAATTGATAGTTATCTTGCATGAACCCAGCCTAAACTATGATATCCATATACCAATTGCTTAATCATTTATTTACTAACTAACTAAATAATCACAGAAATGCATAAACAGTAGATATTGGTTACTAACTAAGCCGATATGACGGCTTTGGCGGACAAAGGGAAGGGTGATGTGGACTGAGAAGAGCGGGAATGACAAAATGAATCACTACACAGTGGATAATTTATATTAATTGAAATGCTAATCCTTTGCAACATGAACGCTTCGCTTCATTCGGTGAAAAATTGCAATCAATATATTTACTCCCATATGTCGTTGTTGTCTTCGTCAGTCCATCTGCGGGAGATGTCTAGTTCATCAGAGAGTCTCTGGTTACTCATGGTGGTGCTCTATCGGCTACTCCCTGATACTGTTTGTGTGTATGGCATACGTCAGGCGTCCATTGTTCTTAAGAGTAGATGTTTCGGCGTGTTGTCGGTATTTGCATCCCAGGTTTACATAGATTTCTCTGCTGCAGACTTGTAATTAGTAATCTAAGATTTTGCTCTTATTCTGTAGGGATCAATAGTCTCAGAGTTTAACCATTTTCCAGCCGTGTAGCCAATGCTCCACGTTGCATAGTTTTCTAGTTCTGGAGTCAAACCTGTGTCCACCTCAGCTTACACGAGGTATGAGTGGTCTGAGAGGATTTCCTCAGGAGGGTTTTATTCGCTAACAATAGAAAAGGGCGGTTCCATGACGCAGATCATGTCTGTGCTCACGGGGGCGTGGCCGCTAACTCGTGAAACTTTACGGGAATTCATTCTCTCACATTAAAAAGTTAACATCACATTACATCATTTTCACAAATAGTTCATCTTTACTCATTCATTTTTATACAAGAATTAGATGCAACCACATAACTGAGAAATGTACAATTCAGAGATACCGTTATGTGTGTTTCCTGTCCATAAGAGACCAAAATGAAACACACTCAACATAACTGTCGCTTAAGTGTCCACGTACATTCCACACTCTCAAAGGTGGACATATTGTTTAAAACTCCCATTTTGGGGATTTAGGAGTTTGGCCAAGTGAAATCTCTTGTTCTCTCTGTGATCTCTCTCTGCATGACAGGGGGAGAGAGTCTCCGCCAGGAATTTATGGCCTGACATAACATAACCTGGGTGTAGGAGCGAGTGAGGGAGGGGGAAGCCACGATCTTACACCCAGAAAGAGCCACGTCATGACACAAACTAACAACACAACACATGTTATCTTACATGAGTTAGATTAGAGCTATACTAACAGGAATGTTGATTGAATCAAACAATCGACCAAACAATCTTCTTCACTTGAATTGGCTTGATGTTGTTTAGACTTGGGAAGATGGTTATGTATGTTTGATATGTCTCTGAAATGGGGGGTTTCGTAGGGTTATGTAGTAGGGAATAGGTTGAGAGGAGAATTAGGGCCAATTTCAAGTTTTCATAACAATCGGAAATCGGTATTTTTTTTATTTAAATTACACTTTTTTTAATCTTTATTTAACTAGGCAAGTCAGTTAAGAACACATTCTTATTTTCAATGACGGCCTAGGAACGGTGGGTTAACTGCCCTCGTTCAGGGGCAGAACGTCAGATTTTTACCTTGTCAGCTCGGGGGATTCAATCTTACAGTTAACTAGTCCAACACTCTAACACATCTGATTACATTGCACTCCACGAGGATCCTGCCTGTTATGCGAATGCAGTAAGCCACGGTAAGTTGCTAGTTAGCATTAAACTTATCTTATAAAAACAATCAATCAATCATAATCATAGTTAACTACACATGGTTGATGATATTACAAATGTATCTAGCGGGTCCTGCGTTGCATATAATCGATGCGGTGCGTATCGTTGCCTCCAATGTGTACCTAACCATAAAACATCAATGCTTTCTTAAAATCAATACACAGAAGTATATATTTTTAAACCTGCAATATTTAGCTAAAGAAATCCAGGTTAGCAGGCAATATTAACCAGGTGAAATTGTGTCTTCTCTTGCGTTCTTTGCACGCAGAATCAGTGTATATGCAACAGTTTGGGCCGCCAAATTTGCCAGAATTTTACGTAATATGACATAACATTGAAGTTGTGCAATGTAACAGGAATATTTAGACTTATGGATGCCACCCGTTAGATAAAAGCGAAACGGTTCCGTATTTCACTGAAAGATAAACGTCTTGTTTTTCGAGATGATAGTTTCCGGATTCAACCATATTAATGACCTTAAGGCTCGTATTTCTGTGTGTTATTATGTTATATCTAAGTCTATGATTTGATAGAGCAGTCTGTTGAGCGGTGGTAGGCAGCAGCAGGCTCGTAAGCATTCATTCAAACAGCACTTTTGTGCGTTTTGCCAAGCAGCTCTTCGTTGTGCTTAAAGCATTGCACTGTTTATGACTTCAAGCCTATCAACTCCCGAGATTAGGCCTGGTGTAACCGATGTGAAATGGCTAGTTAGTTAGCGGGTGCGCGCTAATAGCGTTTCAAACGTTCATCGCTCTGAGACTTTGGAGTGGTTGTTCCCTTGCTCTGCATGGGTAACGCTGCTTCGAGGGTGGCTGGTTGTCGATCTGTTCCTGGTTCGAGGCCAAGGTAGGAGGGAGGAGAGGGACGGAAGCTATATGTTACACTGGCAATACTAAAGTGCCTATAAGAACATCCAATAGCAAAGGTTAATGAAATACAAATGGTAAGAGAGAAATAGTCCTATATTCCTATAATAACTACAACCCTAAAACTTCTTACCTGGGAATATTGGACTCATGTTAAAAGGAACCACAGCTTTCATATGTTCTCAGTTCTAAGCAAGGAACTTAAACGTTAGGTTTCTTACATGGCACTATTGCACTTTTACTTTTTGTTCTCCAACACTTTGTTTTTGCATTATTTAACCAAATTGAACATGTTTCGTTATTTATTTGAGGCTAAATTGATTTTTTGATGATATTATATTTAAAGTTAAAATAAGTGTTCATTCAGTATTGTTGTAATTGTCATTATTACAAATAAATAAAAAAAATGGCCGTTTAATTGGTATCGGCTTTTTTGGTCCTTCCAATAATCGGTATCGGTATCGGCGTTGAAATAATAATTCGGTCGACCTCTACTACAGTATGTGGTCACAACAGTCAGACCTACAGCTGCTAAGTCTCACAGCTCAGAATTTTACTGCACGTTTAATCTAAACAACTATCTCACAACAGCTGTTATCTTTTTCAATGCGTTTTAATGTCTCAGGGCCTACATAAGTTTGTCATTGTGCTCGTGTGTAGGATGTTAAGCTAGGTGTTACATTAAGATTGTATACACAATAAATTAGCCTACTTAGCATAATTATTTGAGGCCGATGCTTTGGCTGCCTCTTAACGAAAGTGTTTGACAAATTGCTGAGATTTCTGCTGCATAGCAACAGTCTAGGACCACCAACTGTTTTTTCTGTTTTGGATGTTGCCTGTAAGCTAGCTAGGTGGTTTTGTTTAGATGGACTGTGAATGATGACCTCCTCTTGTCCTTTTGACACACTGCTTTGTGCTTCCTTCTGGCGCTAACCGTGTTGTGCCAAACACTCTGTCATGTTTTGTTACTGTGTGTTCTTGTCCGACTGCACTGTGTTGTGAGTGGGCGTGCTTTGTGTGTTCAAATCAGCTCTTTTCTTTATGACGATTTCTTTGTCTTTGTATGTTGAACAATCTCTGTTGTCTTTGATGTAGTGTTTGTTTGGAGCTGTGCGCGTGTGTGCGTGCGTGTTGTGTGGCGCTCCAGTCCACTGTTTATTTGGTTTGTAAGTGGCGCATGCACTATGTTAAATTGTATGATTTGCGCTCTGCTGCTGTGTGTGACTACTGTCAGTCCAGCTGGTGCATGTCATTTTGTGTTTAAGAGAGTTTTCTTCCTCATCTGATTCACTGTTCTGCTGGTGTGCGTTCTAGTGCTCTGTGTGGTGTTAACTTTTGTCCCTCTGGTGCTTCTCTTGTCGTTTTGTTCTTGTAGTTGCAGGACCCCACATGTATGATCAGGTCTATAGGTACTTAGACCCTCCCAGGACAGGTATGTGATCTCATTACAAACCATGTATCTTTTTACAGCTCATTAGTCCCTAGGACAATATTAGACAATGTTATAATGCATTATGAAGACCTATGTCACTGTCTTCCCACTGCTGTAGGTATGGGAACTAAGAATTCTGTTGGTGTATTTTGGCAAAAATGATTTAATTAGTAAAGTACAGTTCAATTCGTTCTACATATTATTGGACATTTTTTTAATTTTGGTGTATAGTAGACACCATGTTTTCTGTAGTACTATACATGTAACATGCCTTGTAATGTCCAGCTCATTCAACTAAAATGTCAGCTACAGCTTTCCTTGTTTCCCAGACTTCACATGGCAGTGTGGTATCCTCACCTACACTAAGTTCTGCCTTACACTTGTTCTATCTTGTGTGCCACCTTCTGTATGTCCCGTTTTATATATGTGTAGAATGAGCATCCTACTCTGTGTCTATGTAAAATATTCCATATGGCTTAGTATCCAATGAAAATGAGAGAGTCACTATGACAACAGCTACTGTGCAACCCAAGAGCAGAGATAAGTTTGCTTATGAGGCTTTATGGGATTGTGTTGTTGTTTTTTTTGTTTTACTATCCTTGTGGGGACCAGAAGTCCTCACAAGGACAGTAAACAAGAAACATTCAGACAAGTGGGGACATTCTTTCTTTATTTTTTAATTTGATTTAACTAGGCAAGTCAGTTAAGAACAAATTCTTATTTACAATGACAGCTAACCCCGGCCAAACCTGGGCCAATTGTGCGGTTGTGATACAGCCTGGAATCTTAACCAGGGTCTGTAGTGATGCCTCTAGCCCTGAGATGCAGTGCCTTAGACCGCTGCGCCACTCAGGAGTGGGTCCTCCACAAAGAAAAAGGCTATTTTAGGTTTAAGGTGTGTGTGTTTGTGTGTGTGTGGTGTGCTGTGTGTGTGTGTGTGTGTGTGTGTGTGTGTGTGTGTGTGTGTGGTGGTGTGTTGTGTGTGTGTGGTTGTGTGTGTGTGTGTGTGTGTGTGTGTGTGTGTGTGTGTGTGTGTGTTGTGTGTGTGTGTGTGTGTGTGTGTGTGTGTGTGTGGTGCACCACACTTTGTTAGTCCCGAGATCCAATCAATGTGAAGACAGGAGTGTACGAACTGTTGACTAGCTCTATTAAATCTTTTTCTCTCTGTTGCCTCCTGTCTTGTGCACTCAGTTCCGCTCTCTGTCTCTCTTTAAATGATAAACTATAAAGATAGCTCTTCCTCTACTTTGATCAAAGCAGTCATGACTGGTTAAATGTGTGTGAAGGGACCTTCATGAAGTGCTGTGTTTGTATGATAGTTCTGTAAGATGAAGACTCTAGTCTCTCTCTCTTGCTCTTTCCTCTCTTCGCTCCTCCAACCCCTCCTTCTCCTCTCTCTCCTCCCCCTCTCCTCCACCTTCCTCCTCTATCCCCTCGTTCTCCAGGTTAGGGGAAACGACCGTACTCTGGAGACTGAGAAGCTCCCGCGGGCCGCCTCACGACCGGAAGAAGGAGTGGCAGAAACTGGCGCTCGGGCGGAGCTAGCTGAGGATGACCCTGGAAGAGGCCCTGAAACACAGAGAGGCTAATGGCTCCGCTCCCTACACCGACGGTCTGGGTGAGTGTGTGTGTGTGCACGTCTTGTTTCTCTGTATATGGAGCATTGGGGAATGCTATTAACCCCAAATGTTACTCTATATGGAGAATTTGTGTCACGTCCCAATTCAACTGTTCCTCCTTATTTTTTTAAAAATTTTATTTAACCTTTATTTAACCAGGAAAGACCAATTGAGACCCAGAGTATCTTTTTCAAGGGAGATCTGGCTAAGAAGACAGCAACAATCAATACATTACAGAATTAAAACATACAACAATCAATACATTACATAATAAAAATACACCAATACAACAACATGATCCTGCCTCAAAAAGCATTTACACTCCTCTGTAACAGTCTCCCATAAATATTTAAATTCAATCAGTGGCACTACATATCTAGGGAAGCATGGATTGTAGACCATTCCATGACTCTGGTGCACAAGAAGAGAAGGCAGTCTTGCTAATACTGTGAATGTCCTGGGACTTTAAGTAGCAACAACCTAGCGACCGGGTAATGGAACTGCTGTGGTGAAGGAGACCAGACTACAGAGGTAAAGAGGGAGTTTACCTGCTGGTGGTGAAGGAGACCAGCACTACAGAGGTAAAGAGGGAGTTTACCCAAAAGGAATTTGTAGATGAACACATATAAATGTACATTTCTGCACAGATAAATGAGGTCCAACCTACCATTTGGTACAATGTGCAATAGTGGGTGAGTGACTTGGCATTGTAATAGAGTTCCTTTAGCACCGTGTGTAACACTTTAATGCTTCCCTTTCTCTATATCAAACACTATCAATCAATCAATAAATGTATTTATAAACGATGTCACAAAGTCCTGTACAGAAACCCCAGCCTAAAACCCAAACAGCAAGCAATGCAGATGTAGAAGCACGGTGGCTAGGAAAAACTCCCTAGAAAGGCAGGAAACCTAGGAAGAAACCTAGAGAGGAACAGGCTCTGAGGGGTGGCCAGTCCTCTTCTGGCATGCGGGTGGAGATTATAACAGAACATGGCCAAGATGTTCAAACGTTCATAGATGACCAACAGGGTCAAATAATAATATTCACAGTGGTTGTAGAGTGTTGCAACAGGTCAGCACCTCAGGAGTAAATGTCAGTTGGCTTTTCATAGCCGACACATTCAGAGTTAGAGACGCAGGTGCGGTAAGAGAGAGAGAGTGGAAAAACAGCAGTTCGGGACAAGGTAGCACGTCCAGTTGAACAGGTCAGGATTCCATAGCCGCAGCTATGGAAAGTTGAAACTGAACAGTTGAAACTGGAAGCAGCAACACGACCAGGTGTGACTGGGACAGCAAGGAGTCATCAGGCCAGGTAGTTCTGAGGCATGGTCCTTAGGGCTCAGGTCCTCCCAGAGAAAGAGAAACTAGAAAGAGAGAGAGAGAGAATTAGAGGGAGCATACTTCAATTCACACAGGACCCTGATGAGACAGGAGAATACTCCAGATATAACAGACCGACCTTAGCCCCCCGACACATAAAACTATTGCAGCATAATTACTGGAGGCTGAGACAGGAAGGATCGGGAGACACTGTGTCTCCGTCCGACGATACCCCCGGACAGGGCCAACCAGGCATGATATAACCCCGCCCACTTTGCCAATAGCACAGCCCCCACCAACTAGAGGGATATCTTCAACCACCAACTTACTAGCCTGAGACAAGGCTGAGTATAGCCCACAAAGATCTCCCACGGCCGCGAACCCGAGGGGGACATCAACCCAAACAGGAAGATCACGTCAGTGACTCAACCCACTCAAGTGACGCACCCCTCCTAGGGACGGCATGTGTAACACTCTAAACGCTTCCTTTCTCTATTTCAAACACTACCCTGACATGTTAACGTTCTAACCCTTCCCCTTTCTCTATATCAAACACTACGCTGCATGTGTAGCATATGCATGTCAATGCATTTCGGGAGGGGGTCTGTGTTAGTGGGCAGCATGTGGAGGGAGGGGGTCTGTGTTAGTGGGCAGCAGGTGGAGGGAGGGGGTCTGTGTTGGTGGGCAGCAGGTGGCGGGAGGGCGGCATGCTAACCCAGGAGGTTACAATCACTGTGAAATAAGCAGAATCCCACTAGCAGCCAGCCAGCGATTGTCTCAGAAGTGTTTTGTAGTTAGGGAGGTGATTAGCAAGGGTTTCCAGGTAAGTAGTAGGTAGGTACGTAGGAGGGGTTAGCAGCAGAGTTAGTGGGGGCCGGTCCAATGCTTTGAGGCAGGGCAAATGCCTCAAGGGGTGTTAGGTAGGGGGGCTGCAGGCTAACCTGAGGGTCCCATGACAGGGTCTGGGGGGTCAGCCTTACCTCTGGGGGGGGCGAGGAGGGGAGGGGGCAAGGAGGGGACTCTTATAAGGCCCTCCGGCCACAAATTAAAAGGCATTTCCAGCTGCACACAGTCAGAGACAATAGAGACGGGATGAGAACAGGGGAGCGGACGAAGGGAAAGAGAGAGGGAGAGGGGTTAGAGCATGGGGTAGGGAACCCGACCAGTAATATTGTGTTGAAGGGGAGTACATTGTGGGGGTTGGCAATCGGGGCAAATCCAGTCCCTGCATGTTGGTAGTTTTTAAAACCAGTTTGTTCCAGAAACAGTGCCCTGATCTGTTGTAGAGATGCTTGTACACGCTCTCTCTCTTTCTCTGTTCTTTCTTTCTTTCTCTCTCTGTTCTTTCTCTCTCCCCTGTTTCTCTCTCACTCACTTTCTCTAGCCAAGGACATCATGTCTATCCACTCACATAACTCCATAATGTCCATGCCAGAAACCCGTTGTCTCTTATTCCACTATCCTGTACTTGTATGCCTGTATCTCATAATGTATCTGAACCCAAACCAGAACTATTAGTGTGTAGACCCCAGAAATCTCCCTCCCTGGTCTTAGTGGCCTGCCATCCTGGCTATCTGTAAGGGGTCTGTACTCTGTACTGTAATGGCTGCCAGTGTATTGTGGTGCAGGGGAAATGAATAGGGCTTTATAACCCCACTGAGTTAAGCCTTTTATTAGACTGGGATCTGGCCCCAACTCCACCACCATCCCAACTCAATACTCTGTCTACACAAAACAAGGTCTATTGAATACTGTATATATAGGCCCATAGCCTAGTATTTTGTGAAATACTTCTTTCTATATATTCTGTGTCCTCTGTCTTTTCTAAACTCACAGTGGTGTGACTGTAACTGTCCCCTGACTACTGTAACTGTTTCCTGTTCCCTGACTACTGTAACTGTCCCCTGTTCCCTGACTACTGTAACTGTCCCCTGTTCCCTGACTACTGTAACTGTCCCCTGTTCCCTGACTACTGTAACTGTTCCCTGTTCCCTGACTACTGTAACTGTCCCCTGACTACTGTAACTGTCCCCTGTTCCCTGACTACTGTAACTGTTCCCTGTTCCCTGACTACTGTAACGGTTCCCTGTTCCCTTACTACTGTAACTGTCCCCTGTAACCCTGACTACTGCCAACTGTCCCCTGTACCCTGGACTACTGTAATGTCCCCTGTCCCTGACTACTGCAACTGTCCTGTCCCTGACTACTGCAACTGTCCCCTGTTCCCTGACTACTGTAACTGTCCCCTGTACCCTGACTACTGTAACTGTCCCCTGTTCCCTGACTACTGTAACTGTCGCTTATCCCTGACATAATGTAACTGTCCCCTGTTCCCTGACTACTGTAACTGTCCTCCTGTTCCCTGACTACTATACTGTCCCTGTTCCCTACTAATGTAACTGTCCCTGTTCCCTGACTACGTATACTGTCCCCTGTTCCTGCTAATGTAACTGTCCCTGTTCCCGGAACTAATGTTAACTGTCTCCTGTTCCCTGAAGCTACTGTAACTGTCCCCTGTACCGCCTGAACTAACTGACTATTTTATTATGCTTGGCAGTTTTTTTTAGCTGCCCCTGACTACTGGCAACTTGTCCCGTGGTACCCTGACTACTGCACTGTTCCCCTGTTCCCTGAACTGTAAACTGTCGCCCTGTACCCTGATACTAACTCCCCTGTTCCTGATACTGTAACTGTCCCTTGTTCCGCTGACTAACTGTTAACGCCCCTGTTCCCTGACTACTTACTGTCCCCTGTTCCTGACTACTATAACTGTCCCTGCTTCCCTGACTAATTAACTGTCCCTGTTCCTGACTAGTAATGTCCCCTGTTCCTGACTAATGGTAACTGTCCCCTGTTCGCCTGACTAATGTAACGTGTCCCCTGTTCCCTGACTACTGTAGACTTCCCCTGTTACCCTACTGACTACTGCCAACCTGTCCCCTGACTACTGCAACTGTCCCCTGTACCCTGACTACTGCAACATGTCCCCTGTTCCCTGACTACTGTAACTGTCCCCTGTTCCCTGACTGAGCCTTGTGACTGAACCATTTATCACCACCATGAAAACCCAAACCTCAACTTCTATATCCCAAACCTCTCTGGCAGGGTTCCCTGTGGAAGCTTCTACCTCATTGACTGGTTGTGCTTGGAAATCTAACCACATTGGCCTCTGGTTGAATGGTATGGGGAAGTGAGGGCTATGGCCCGCCTCTCAAGCTGGTGCTGATTAGCGTCATAGGGAGCCCCTGGGGCTCGGGGCAGGAGACCCCGCCTTCTGCACAGGGGCTGACTTCTCAGTAATTTAGGGTTTGTGTGAGAGACGGAAGGAGATCTCGGACGATATACAAAGGCTCCCTCATGCTTGTGTGTGGGTGTGTGTGTGTGTGTGTGTCTCTGAGGATGCACAGCGTTCTTCCTCATGAGAGCATTTGTGTGTACGGTACGTATGTGTGTATACAGTATAGTAAATGTGTATTTATGAAGGGCCCCACATGAGATCAACTGTGTGTACAGTATGTGGGTGTATGGAAATGTGAGTGTGTCTCTCTAAGGATAAACAAAGGCTCCCTCATGAGGAGCGGGGGCAGAGAGAGGGCAGAGCCAACCATTAATTAGAGTAAATAACTAGACAACAGAGAACCACCCTGTATCCTCCCCTCCCTGATGCTCATCTATTACAGATACATAGCTAATGGTTCCCTGTGTGTGTGTGTGTGTGTGTGTGTGTGTGTGAATCACTGACCATAGACTACAGTGTTATGTCCTTCATCACATATATCATCTGTAGCTCTAGATTTTTAATAATACTGGCAATTCTGATCCAAGAACAGTTTCACTACTGGGCTCATAATGGCTGAGATTATGCTTACGATATGGAGAGCTGATCTGAAATTAGTTAGGGTCAGAAAGCCACTTGGTGACACAGCCCCTCAGTTAAGGACCAATGGGCTAACGACACCACGATGATTCCACCAATATGTAGACAGGATGCTGGTGACGGGCCAATGGCTGCCCTTCATTACCTTCTGTTTCCTCTTCTCCTTCCTCTTGTCCTCTGTGTCCTGCAGCATCTTCTCTCTCCACAGGTCAAAGAAGTAGGAGGGGTTGGTGTAGAACTTCAGTCCCTCCTTACCGTCATCCCTGCAGGAGGAAACCACAGTTACCCCTAGACACTGATCTAAGGTCTACTCAGAGCCTTGAACCAGCGAAGGCTGATGGGGGATGCACTCTGATCAGTCAAGTTTGAACTCTCTCTCTCTTTATCTTTTCATTTGTCTTTCATTTCCTCCTGTCTTCACCCTTGACCAGGAGAAATTAAATCGGAAGGAGGAAATTATCACTTCAAATCCCCTATGACGAGGAAATGAATGACCAAACACACACACACTGTCACTCTCTCTCTCTCACACACGCACACTCACACACGCACACACACACACACACACACACACCACACACACACACACACACACACACACACACACCACCACACACACCACACACACACACACACACACACACCACACACACACACACACACACACACGACCACACACACACACGACCCACAAATAGCCACATACAGCATAGCTAGTCAGTTACACCAGCAAAAGGCCTGAAGTAACTCACTAACTAGCCATATTCTGCCCTGAACCAACATCATACTGGTTTCTCCATAAGTCACCTCGCCAGCCATTAAAAAGGGCTCCACCTATTTCTCCTAAGGAACCATGCTGTGCTCCGGGTGACAAGAGGCCGTGATTGTGACAGAGAGGAAGAGGAAACATCATCCTAAAATACTGAGACGTTTAATGAATTCTGAGCAACACACATGCGGAAGATTGAATGAGTAGACAGGCGTAGGCTGTGTGTTATTGTGGTGTGAGCGCACTCAGGCTGTATGTGAAATTTGGTTTGCTGTGTGTGTGTAGTGTGTTGTGACTGCTGGTCGCTCCCCATCAGCTGTTCAGTACTGTGCTGTGTGACACGCTACAGGGCCAGCAGCCTGGACCTCTGACAAGAACAACACGGCCCCTGAGGTTCAGAGTAACAGAGACGCACGAGAAGACGCGAGCGACAGAAGGGAGAGACGAGAGAGAGAGAGACGAGGAGAGAGAGCGAACGACGGAGCGAGAGAAGGAGAAGAGAGAAGAGAGAGAGACCGAGAAGAAGAGAGAGAGAGAGAGAGAGAAGCAGAGCAGAGAGAGAGAGAAAGAGAAGAGAGAAGAGAGAGGAAGAAGAGAGAGAGAGAAGACGAGACGAGAAGAGACAGAGAAGACGAACAGAGAGACGGAGAGAAGAAGAGGACGGGAGAGAGAGAGAGAGAGAGCAGAGAGAGAGAGAGAGACGAGACGAGACGAGACGACGAGGAGGAGAGAATGAGAGAGAGAGAGAGAAGAGAAGAAGAGGACGCGTAGAGCGAAAGAGACAGAGAGAGAGAGAGAGAGAGACCGGAGAGAGAGAGACGGAGAGAGAGAGAGAAGACTTCTATGCCATCAAAAGGAACATAAAATTCGACACTCCAATTTGAATCTGGCTAAAAATACTTGAATCAGTTATTGAACCCATTGCCCTTTATGGTGTACAATGTAAAACACCAAATATTACATGCAGAGCAGAATAAGGCTGATACCCACTAATTATCAAAATCCAGAAAAGAGCCGTTAAATTCTACAAGCACCTAAAAGGAAGCGATTCCCAAACCTTCCATAACAAAGCCATCATCTACAGAGAGATTAACCTTGAGAAGAGCCCCCTATGCAAGCTGGTCCTGGGGCTCTGTTCACAAACACAAACAGACCCCATGGACAGCAACACAATTACACTCAACCAAATTATGAGAAAACAAAAAGATAATTACTTGACACACTGGAAAGAATAAACAAAAAAAACTGAGCAAACTAGAACGCTATTTGGCCCTAAACAGAGAGTACACAGTGGCAGAATACCTGACCACTGTGACTGACCCAAAATGAAGGAAATCTTTGACTATGTACAGACTCAGTGAGCATAGCCTTGCTATTGAGAAAGGCCGCCATAGGCAGACCTGGCTCTCAAGAGAAGACAGTCTATGTGCACACTAGAGGTCGACCGATTAACCGGCATGGCCGATTAATTAGGGCCGATTTCAAGTTTTCATAACAATCGGTAATCGGCCGTTTTGGACGCCGATTATGGCCGATTACATTGCAATCCACAAGGAAACTGCGTGGCAGGCTGACCAGCTGTTACGCGAGTGCAGCGTCAAAAGAACCTTGTGGCTGCAAGGAGCCAAGGTAGCAACTTATCTTCTAAAAAACAATCAATCTTCACAAAATCACTAGTTAACTACACATGGTTGATGATATTACTAGGTAAACTAGCTTGTCCTGCGTTGCATATAATCAATGCAGTGCCTGTTAATTTATCATCGAATCACAGCCTACTTCAACTTCACCAAACGGGTGATGATTTAACAAAAGAGCATTGTTGAAAAAAGCATAATCTTTGCACAAATGTACCTAACCATAAACATCAATGCCTTTCTTCAAATCAATACACAGAAGTATATTTTTAAAAACCTGCATATTTAGTTAAAAGAAATTCATGTTAGCAGGCAATGTTAAATAGGGAAATTGTGTCATTTCTCTTGCGTTCAGTGCAAGCAGAGTCAGGGTATATGCAGCAGTTTGGGCCGCCTGGCTCGTTGCGAACTGTGAACTAATTTGCCAGAATTTTACATAATTATGACATAACATTGAAGGTTGTGCAATGTAACAGTAATATTTAGACATATGGATGCCACCCGTTAGATAAAACACGGAACGGTTCCGTATTTCACTGAAAGAATAAACGTCTTGTTTTCGAAATGATAGTTTCCGGATTAGACCATATTAATGACCAAAGGCTCGTATTTCTGTGTGTTATTATATTATAATTAAGTCTATGATTTGATATTTGATAGAGCAGTCTGACTGAGCGGTGGTAGGCAGCAGCAGGCTCGTAAGCATTCATTCAAACAGCACTTTACTGCGTTTGCAATGCTTGAGGCACAGTGCTGTTTGTGAATTCATGCCTATCAACTCGCGAGATTAGGCTGGCAATACTAAAGTGCCTATATGAACATCCAATAGTCAAAGGTATATGAAATACAAATGGTATAGAGAGAAATAGTCGACGCGTCATAATTCCTAACAAGAGAGAGATGTGTGTGTGTGTGTGTGTGTGTGTGTGTGTGTGTGTGTGTGTGTGTGTGTGTGTGTGTGTGTGTGTGTGTGTGTGCACATATGGAGATAGAAACAGAGGCTATTATAGAAAATACACATACACACACAAGCCATGAATGAATGAAGTAAGATAACACTTCTGCTATTCCCCAGTTCTAACCAGCCAGGCCTGGTTTGTTCCCAATATATAAATAACACTTCGCTGCTATTCCCAGTTTTCTACCAGCCAGGCTAGGTCACATTTCTAAACTCTTGCTATTCCCGCAAGGGAGGTTGCTGTGAAGCTGACACTAACATCAGGAGGGGGTTGCTGTGAAGCGTGACACTACCCAATTGAGGAGGGAGGTTGCTGTTGAAGCTGACACTAACCAATCAGGAGGGAGGTTGCTGTGAGTGACACTACCCTGACACTACACAATCAGGAGGGAGGTTGCTGTGAAGCTGACACTACCAATCAGGAGGGAGGTTTGCTGTGAAGCTGACACTACCCAATCAGGGGAGGTTGCTGTGAAGCTGACACTAGCAATGCAGGAAGGGAGGTTGCTTGAAGCTGACACTACCAATCAGGAGGGAGGTTGCTTGTGAAGCTGACACATACCCAATCAGGAGGGAGGTTGCCTGTGAGCTGACACTAAGCAATCAGGAGGGAGGTTGCTGTGTGAAGCTGACACTACCCAAATCAGGAGGGAGGTTGCTGGTAAGCTGACACTACCCAATCAGGAGGGAGTTGCTGTGAAGCTGACACTACCCAATCAGAGGGAGGTTGGCTGTGAAGCTGACACTAAGCAAATCAGGGGAGGTGCTGTGAAGCTGACACTACCACCAATCAGGAGGGAGGTTGCTGTGAAGCTGACACTAACCAATCAGGAGGGAGGTTGCTGTGAAGCTGACACTACCCAGCATCAGGAGGGAGGTTGCTGTGAAGCTGACACTACCCAATCAGGAGGGAGGTTGCTGTGAAGCTGACACTAGCAATCAGGAGGGGTTTGCTGTGAAGCTGACACTACCCAATCAGGAGGGAGGTTGCTGTGAAGCTGACACTACCCAATCAGGAGGGAGGTTGCTGTGAAGCTGACACTACCCAATCAGGAGGGAGGTTGCTGTAAGCTTGACCTACCCAATCAGGAGGGAGGTTGCTGTGAAGCTGACACTACCCTCAGGAGGGGAGGTTGCTGTGAAGCTGACACTAACAATCAGGAGGGAGGTGCTGTGAAGCTGACACTACCCAATCAGGAGGGAGTTGCGTTGTGAAGCTGACACTTACCAATCAAGGAGGGGAGGTTGCTGTGAAGCTGACACTACCAATCGGAGGGAGGTTGCTGTGAAAGCTGACACTACCCAATCAGGAGAGGAGGTTGCTGTGAAGCTGACACTACCCAATCAGGAGGGAGGTTGCTGTGAAGCTGACACTACCAATCAGGAAGGGAGGTTGCTGGTGAAGCTGACACTAACCCAATCAGGAGGGAGTTTGCTGTGAAGCTGACACTACCGCAATCAGGAGGGAGGTTGCTGTGTGAAGCTGACACTACCCAATCAGGAGGGAGGTTGCTGTGAAGCTGACACTAAGCAATCAGGAGGGAGGTTGCTGTGAAGCTGACACTACCCAATCAGGAGGGAGTGTTGCTGTGAAGCTGACACTACCCAATCAGGAGGGAGGTTGCTGTGAAGCTGCACACTACCCAATCAGGAGGGAGGTTGCTGTAAGCTGACACTACCCAATCAGGAGGGAGGTGGCTGTGAAGCTGAACACTAAGCAATCAGGAGGGAAGGTTGCTGTGAAGCTGACACTACCAATCAGGAGGAGGTTGCTGTGAAGCTGACACTACCAATCAGGAGGGAGGTTGCTGTGAAGCTGACACTACCCAATCAGGAGGGAGGTTGCTGTGAAGCTGAACACTACACAATCAGGAGGGAGGTTGCTGTGAACTGACACTACCCAATCAGGAGGGAGGTTGCTGTGAAGCTGACACTACCGCAATCAGGAGGGAGGGTTGCTGTGAAGCTGACACTACCCAATCAGGAGGAGGTTGCTGTGAAGCTGACACTACCAATCAGGAGGGAGTGCTGTGAAGCTGACACTAAGCAATCAGGAGGAGGTTTGCTGTGAAGCTGACATACAATAAGGAGGGCTGGAGCTGACATACCCAATCAGGAGGAGGTTGCTGTGAAGCTGACACTAACCCAATCAGGAGGGAGGTTGCTGTGAAGCTGACACTACCCAATCAGGAGGGAGGTTGCTGTGAAGCTGACACTTACCCAATCAGGAGGAGTTGCTGTGAAGCTGACACTAAGCAATCAGGAGGGAGGTTGCTGTGAAGCTGACACTACCAATCAGGAGGAGGTGCTGTGAAGCTGACACTAAGCAACTCAGGAGGGAGGTTGCTGTGAAGCTGACACTAAGCAATCAGGAGGGAGGTTGCTTGGAAGCTGACACTAAGCAATCAGGAGGGAGGTTGCTGTGAGGCTGACACTACCGCAATCAGGAGGAGGTTGCCTGTGAAGCTGACACTACCGCAATCAGCGAGGGAGGTTGCTGTGAAGCTGACACTACCCAATCAGGAGGGAGGTTGCTGTGAAGCTGACACTCGAAG
>NW_019942665.1:26004-30037 GCF_002910315.2 Salvelinus sp. IW2-2015 | reverse complement strand
TAATAACTACACCTAAAACCTTCTTTACTGCGAGGATATATGAAGACTCTGGAATATGAACAACAGCTTTCATATGTTCTTATGTTCTGCAGCATCTCTCTCTGCAATCAGGAGGGAGGTTGCTGTGAAGCTGACACTACCCAATCAGGAGGGAGGTTGCTGTGAAGCTGACCTGTAGGGTGTGAGGATGTTGAGGGGTGGCGGCTGCTCGCAGAGGTCAAAGGTCTCTTGCAGGGGGATGGGCAGCGACTGGCGGGCAAACAGCTGCTGGTCCTGGATGGTGGAGCTCCTAAACGCCTTCCTCATAGTGATGTCCTGGAGAGATACTGGAGAAAGAGAGAGCGAGAGAGAGGGAGAGAGAGGAGAGACAAAGACAGGAGGGAGAGAGGGAGAGAGAGAGGAAAGACAAAGACAGGAGAGATAGGGAGAGAGAGGAGAGAGAGAGAGAGGAGAGACAAAGACAGGAGAGATAGGGAGAGAGAGAGGAGAGAGAGACAAAGACAGGAGAGAGAGGGAGAGAGAGAGGAGAGAGAGGAGAGAGAGAGAGAGAGGAAAGAGAGAGGAGAGAGAGAGAGGAGAAAGAGAGAGAGAAGCATCAGGTTTTGTGCTAAATCTACAGCAGGAACACGTGTGTTTTTACACTCCCGCTGTGGACTCCAATAAAAGTGGGGCCAGTAATAACCATCATCATTATGGTAGTCACAATTAGTGTCAGGAAATGTCAAACCCATTGTCATACGCCTACAGGCTAATGTTCTATAGCCACAATTTGTGCAAATTGGCTAACTGCCTCCATTTGCTCCAAAGCAAAGCCTGGGTAGATCGCTGGGCTAACACTAAAGCTAACCGCTAACCCGTTGATCAGAGGCAGTGGGTGTAATTGGCCTTCTTTAATACTGGACCAACTGTCATTTTGGATCAGAAGGAGAATAACAGAGGAAAATCGATGCCACACAGCCAATAGTGCACGACTGCTCCCAGAAAACAGCCTTGAGAAATTGCTGAGAGAGGAAGAAATCTAGAAGACAGTGAAGCCCTCGAGCTCACTGGGCTAAAAACTACATTTCTGCTACCAAAACCCAGAGTGTTATTTACAGATCTCTACTGAATAATGCATACAGGAATGACAAGTGTATAAAGCTACTTTACTCTCTCTCTAACCCCAGAGGGGGAATTGAAACGCTCCCTGCAATTGTCTCTGAGAAGAGTGAGATACAGCTGCGTACAGTTAAGACTCCTGTATGCCTTATCTGGATGTCTATGTCAGGTGTTATAACCTCTATGTTAATTGCTATAACCTCTATGTCAGTTGTTATAAGCTCTATGTCAGTTGTTATAACCTCTATGTCGGGTGCTATAACCTCTATGCCAGTTGTTATAACCTCTATGTCAGGTGTTATAACCTCTATGTCGGGTGCTATAACCTCTATGCCAGTTGTTATAACCTCTATGTCAGGTGTTATAACCTCTATGTCAGTTGTTTCAACCCTTCACCCATTATTAACAATGACGTTTTGTCAATTCACCAGTACCCAGATGGACTGGGAGTTGAAGTAGGTTACTTCATGTCTCTCCCTCTCTCTCTCTCCCTCCTTCTCTCTCTCTCTCTCTCCCCCTCCTTCTCTCTCTCCCTCCCTCCTTCTCTCTCCCTGTCTCTCTCTCTCTCTCTCTCTCTCCCTCTCTCTCTTCTCCCTCTATTCTCTCTCCATCTCTCTCCCTCCTCTCTCTCCACCTATTGAGAGGGTAGGTATAACTTCCACAGAGCTAAGGGAAGACCTGGCGTTTCAGAGACTGAGGAACTAATAAACACAATCTCTCTCTTTTTTACTTCACTGTTCTCTCTCTCTCTCTCTCTCTCTCTCGCTCTCGTCTCTCTCTCTCTCTGAGTCTGAGAGTTCTTGTGTGGCTCTGTTCATAATAGATAAGAGAGAGAGAGTCCCTGCTGTAACCTAAGCAGTTAGTGAGAGTAATGAGATGTGAAGGACTTCCTTCTCAGCTGTCAAAGAGGAAAGTATCTAACTGCCACGGTAGACACAGACACACAACACACACCACACACACACACACACACACACACACACCACAACACACAACACACACACACAACACACACACACACACACACACACACACACACACACACACACACACAACACACACACACACACACACACACACACACACACACACACAACTCTCTCTCTGCTTGGTAAACTAGAAACTCCAACCCAGCGGGAGGAAGAATGGGTTGTTCCCAAAATGTCTCTCATACCTCCTGTGTCCTCCTCTGCAGATTCAGCTGGAGGTGGAAAGTGGGTCTTGTTCAATATCCCTTATGCTTTTCATGTCGTATCCCTTCCACCTATTACTCTCTATTATCCTACAACTACTGTACTCTCTATTATTCCCACTACTGTATCTCTATTATCTACCACTACTCGTACTCTCTATTTCAACATACTGTACTCTCTATTATCCCTACACACTACTGTACTCTCTATTATCCCTACACATACTGTACTCTCTATTATCGCCTACACACTACTGTACTCTCTATTATCCCTAACACTACTGTGTGCTCTCTAATTATCTCTACACACTACTGTACTCTCTATTATCCTACACACTCTACTGTACTCTCTATTTATCCTTACACACTACTGTACTCTCTATTATACCTACAACATCACACTACTGTATCTCTATTATTCCCTACACAACTACTGTACTCTCTATTATCCCTATACTACCCTATCACTACAGGCTGTACTCTCTATTATCCCTACACACTACTGTACTCTCATATTATCCCTACACACTACTGGTACTCTCTATTTCCTAACAATACACTAACTTGTACTCTCTATTATCCCTACAACACTACTGTACTCTCTATTATCCCTACACACTACTGTACTCTCTATTATCCCTACACACTACTGTATCTTATTATCCCTACAACTACTGTACTCTCTATCTACCTTACACACAACTACTGTATACTCTCTATTATCCTACAACACTCTACTGTACTCCGTCTATTTATCCCTACACACACTACTGTGCTCTCTATTATCCCTACACACTCAACTGTACTCTCTATTATCCCTACACACTACTGTACTCTCTATTATTCCTAACACTCTACTGTACTCTCTATTATACCTAACACACTACTGTACTCTTATCTCTAATTTTCCCCTACACACTACTCGTAACTCTCTAGTTATCCCTACACAACTACTGTATCTCTCTATTATCTCCTACACACATAACTGTACTCTCTATTATTCCTACAACACGTACTACTGTACTTCTTAGCTATTATTCCCTACCACACTACGTGTTTAGCTCTCTCCTTATCCCTCCTACTCTGAACACTGTGCGGCTCTCACACAACCTTCGCTTCTCCGTTCCCCTTCTTCCAAGTGTGTGTCGTGTGCTGTGTAGTGTAGTGTGTGTTGATGTTAGTGGTGTTGTTGTGGTGTTGTGTGTGTGTGTGTGTGTGTGTGTGTGTTGTGTGTGTGTGTGTGTGTGTGTGTGTGTGTGTGTGTGTGTGTGTGTGTGTGTGTTGTGTTGTGTGTGTTCTGTGTGTCTCTGGTGGGTGTGTTACACCACCTGCCTAATTAAACCTATCATGCATCACAGAGCAAATAAGTAGTTTTCCCCTGGACAACATGGGCCAAATTCATTGATAAGTAAAAACAAGAAGTCCAACATCTCGTATTAACAGCTCAGTGATGGAAACAGAAGATGCTACGCATACAGGTGGATTCCAGATAGAAGGGCATTGGTGCTCAGGTAACACAGCGCCCGATTCTTGTGGCACGATGGCAGAGGCAGGGGGCTTTCGGTGGCTGTCTAGATCAGGCTTACATCGTGCCGTGCAGTCGGACATTCGACAGCATAGAGAAGACATCTGCAGGGTCATCACGCTTGATGTCAGGACAACATGTTGAAACAGCGGTGAGGAGCCAGAAACAGCCTTAGGGCTCCAAGCAACGAGGTGGGCCCTTTACAAAGTGATGAATTA
>NW_019942665.1:18139-25829 GCF_002910315.2 Salvelinus sp. IW2-2015 | reverse complement strand
AACACACACAACACACACACACACACACACACCACACACACACACCAACAAACACCACAACACACACACACACACACACCACACACACACACGACACACACACACACACACACACACACACACACAAACAGAGGACACACAAACAACACAGACACACAACTGGGTAATAGAAGCTGGGAATAGCAGAAGTGTTATCTTACTCATTCAATTCATGCTTGTGTGTGTATGTGTATTTTCTATAATAAGCCTCTGTTTCTATCTCCATATGTGCACACACACACACACAGACACACACAACACACACAGACACACACACACACACACACACACACACACACACACACACACACACACACACACACACACACACACACACACACACACACACACACACACACACACACACACAACACACACACACACACAGACACACACCACAGCGGATAGAAGGTCCTTTAGCGATGGTCATTACTCAACACGTGAGGTGTTGCAAACCCAAACTACAGAATGTAATTGGCAAATATTTCTAAACAACAATATTTCTTCATCCTTCTTCCCTCTCCAAAAACTTGAGAGGATGCTATTTGACATACACGTTTTAAAACCCGGTTCTCGGTGTTTGTTGATGTGACTGTGGTGACTGCAGGGCCCAGCATATAGCAGTGCTGACTCTCTGCTAGTGTTCCTTATCTGTGCTAGCTATATAATCTATGCCAAAGTGAAGAGGTTATAGTGGATGCTCCTCCTCCTGTCTCCCTCAGCCTCTTGATAACAGCTACCCATCACCTAGCATAGGACAAAGAAACAGGTCCGCTTCAGAACGAGGAGACAAGGTGGACAGCAGAGGAGGAGAGAGGGAGAGAAGAAGAGAGAGAGAGAGAGAGAGACGAGAGAGAAGAGAGAGAGAGGAGACGAGAAGAGAGAGAGAGAGAGAGAGAGAGAGAGAGAGAGAGAGAGAGAGAGAGCAGAGAGAGAGAGAGAGAGAGAGAGAGAGAGAAGAGAGAGAGAGAGAGAGAGAGAAGAGAGAGAGAGAGAGAGAAGAGTAACAGACACCCCCCCTGGGCAATCTCATCGCTCCTCTTCCTCCTCTCTTCCTCCCTACCCCTGCTTTCTCTGCCCTCAATCTCTCTCTCTCTTCTCTATGCCCTTCATTGCTCAATTCTAGTCTTCCCTCTCACTTCCAAATATTCTCCATTCTATCTCTTCAGGAGGTAAACTGCTGAAGGGCCAAAAAGGTGACACTTTTTTTTGTTGCTTTTTTGTTGCACTGAAACATGCAAAACAAATCTCGCTAGGTTAACTAATTAAACAACATAGAATATGATCTAAATGATCAGTCTCTGTGTGTAAGATAAAAGATGTAATTTGAACCTAACTCACAGCTAAAAAATGTAAAGAAAGCAATCCAATGTTATTTGTTGCTTAGACTTTCCTGCAAATGACACTCAAGTCTTGAGAAAGAACAATACACTAATAATGCAGTTAGCCATGACAGCCTTTATAATAGAACGCTTGTGACCACACATCTAAATATTGCACTTGGGAAAAATACATCTTAAAGCAGAGTAAAGTTTTTCAACCACTCCACAAATGTCTTGTTAACAAACAATAGTTTTGGCAAGTCGGTTAGGACATCTACTTTGTGCATGACACAAGTCATTTCTCCAACAATTGTTTACAGACAGATTATTTCACTTATAATTCACTGTAAATAATTCTCTACTATTATTCTGACATTTCACATTCTTAAAATAAAGTGGTGATCCTAACAGACCTAAGACAGGGAATTTTTACTAGGATTAAATATCAGGAATTGTGAAAAACTGAGTTTAAATGTATTTGGCTAAGATGTTTGTAAACTTCTGACTTCAACTGTACCTAATTACCTTTCACCTATATAGTTAGGCTGGACAATAGAACGAGTCAAAATTCACCCAAGGCTGAAAATGGCAAAAGAACGTTGGCTAAGCTGGAACACTTTCGCGAGCTCATTGCAAATTAATTGAACGTTGGCAGAGGCTGTTTTGACTGGAGTGATACTTCGAATTCCATTTCGCCTAAATGGCACCAAAAAATGTATCCCTTTTTATTTTACCAGTACAATCTGTTCATAGGACGAAATTGAAAAATAAAAACTTGTGTAGAAAGTTAACATCCGCACCTTGATGGTGACAAGTGTGCTTATGTCTGCATAACGAGGAAGATGGAAAAAATGGCAACTTCTGACTATTTCTGGTCTAGTGTTTGATGACAATGAGATACACTGCCCAGCCTTACATAATTTGAGAGAAGAGATTCTCATGATTAAAATGGTGTCCAATGAAAAATAATATCGAAATATACACATTGTGAGATATTTGGCAAAATAGACAGACATACCTATATTTCCCTCTAGGAAACAATGACCTCAGAGTTCCATGAGTCATTTTTTGTTGTTTACATTTGAACTATAAACAACGTGAGCAGGTCTCCATTGCCAACAATAGCAAAGCTGCCATTGTGACACAGTACAACAAACTGGGATTAGAACGTTCGGAAGGCGAGTTGGTGCCATAGTGCTCAATAGAACTAATAGGAGCTGGCAGGGTGAAAAATGCACTAAAATAAGGCCTGTTGTTTCGTGATTACTTCAAAACTACGGCAGGCAGCTGGGATATATGGTAATATTATGAAACTGGGCTCCACCGCGGATGCAATGAACTAGTTTTTATTAGAAAAAAGCATTGTTAAAAATGTCATGTGTCCAGCCTACTATAGTGGCATCCAGCTTAAACCAGGCCCATCTCCAGCTACACTTGATCCCTGAATCCACTTGTTTAACAAGCAACGCCTCATTTTCACCTAATTCTCTTATTCTGAAAATGAACCACATACTGTAGAGGGAAAACAGTTAACAGATACTGGTTAGTTCGTTAGCTAGTTAGCTAGTTAACATTTCACACAGATTGCCAGGGTCCAGTAAGCAACTAACGCGTTAGAACTTGAGAAACGGCAAGGAGACGTATACCAGTTAATACTATAGAGAATTGGTTAGGTTACTAATGTTAGCTCATCTGGTGTTGTAACGTTAGCTAGCTAATGTTAGTTGTCTGACTTTATTAGCAAGCGAATTTTCACAGATAAGTTGGCTAATGTTGCTCAACATTTCTCTGGCTAGATACGGATAATTCAATCTAGCTAACGTTAGCAAGATACTGAACAATACTAATACTTGTTCCACCACACTTTCTCCCTCACCTCAAACTTTCCAAATGCCAGTAGTTTTTCGGTTACAGCTCCTGAAGTATGATTCATCACCTTCACCCCCGTCTCCGTGGTCAGGCTTCTCACCTAACGTTACCTCTTCGTTATCGTTCAGGAGACGCGCTGCTGTAACTGACGCGCTGCCTTCCCAGAGGCGCGCTGATGCTCTAACTAGTACATTTACATTTACATTTAAGTCATTTAGCAGACGCTCTTATCCAGAGCGACTTAGTAAGTTGGTTGTCTCTTCTTTCTTCAGTCGCGTGTTGTGCTGCATTCTGTTGTTATGTGAATGATTGGCTGAGCCTTGGATACAGCAGCCAGTATTCCTCCAAACGCGCATCACTCATTCGCTTACAGCCAGTAGTGATCCACCCCCCCCAAAAAAAACTTTTCTCATCGGATCTACACGAATCACGAAGGTTTGCATCCCTGATCTCTTTCCTGATTCAGCTTGTTAGCCTCTTTTCCTTCCCTTTTCCCCATTCTGTCCCTCGCCCCTAAACCTCTTCATTATCTCTCTTCCTAAATGTGCCGAGTCCATCCCTCCCTCTTTCCACTGCTGTGTTGTGCTCAGCAAGTGAGCGAGATGGAGAACAGGGCAGTGCTGGTGCTGCGGGCCCTGGTTCCTCTGTCTCCCACGGCCCTGGGGCCTCTGTCTCCCACGGCCCTGGGGCCTCTGTCTCCACGCGCCCTGGGGCCTCTGGTCTCCCCACGGGGCCCTGGTTTCCGCTGTCTCCCACGGCCCTGGGGCCTCTGTCCTCCCACGGCCCTGGGGCCTCTGTCTCCCACGGCCCTGGGCCTCTTTTCTCCACGGCCCTGGGCCTCTGGTCTCCACGGCCCTCCCTGGTTCCTCTGTGTCTCCCACGCCCTGGGGCCTCTGTCTCCCACGGCCGGCCTGGTTCCTCTGTGTGCTCCCACGGCCCTGTTCCTCTGTGTCTCCCACGGCCCTGGGGCCTCTGTCTCCCACGGCCCTGGTTCCTCTGTGTCTCCCACGGCCCTGGGTACCTCTGTGTCTCCACGGCCCTGGTTCCTCTGTGTCTCCCACGCCCTGGGCCTCTGTCTCCCACGGCCTCGGTTCCTCTGTGTCTCCACGGCCCTGGGGCCTCTGTCTCCCACGGCCCTGGTTCCTCGGTCTCCCACGGCCCTGGTTCCTCTGTCTCCCACCGGCCCTGGTTCCTCTGTGTCTCCCACGGCCCTGGGGCCCTGTCTCCCACGCCCTGGTTCCTCGTGTCTCCCACGGCCCTGGGCCTCTGTTCTCCACGGCCCTGGTTCCTCCCTGTCTCACACGGCCCGGGCCTCTGTCTCCCACGGCCCTGGTTCCTCTGTCTCCCACGGCCCTGGGGCTCTGTCTCCCACGCCCTGGGCCTCTGTCTCCCACGGCCCTGGTTCCTCTGTGTCTCCCACGGCCCTGGTTCCTCTGTGTCTCCCACGGCCCTGTTTCCTCTGTTCTCCACGGCCCTGGTTCCTCGTGTCTCCCACGGCCCTGGTTCCTCTGTGTCTCCCACGGCCCTGGTTCCTCTGTGTCTCCCACGGCCCCTGGTTCCTCTGGTCTCCCACGGCCCTGGTTCCTCTGTCTCCCACGGCCCTGGTTCCTCTGTCTCCCACGGCCCTGGGCCTCTGTCTCCCACGGCCCTGTGGGCCTCGTCTCCCACGGCCCTGGGGCCTCTGTCTCCCACGGCCCTGGGGCCTTGTCTCCCACGGCCTGGGGCCTCTGTCCCCACGGCCCTGTTCCTCTGTCTCCCACGGCCCTGGGGCCTCTGTCTCCCACGGCCCTGGGGGCTCTGTCTCCCACGGCCCTGGGCCTCTGTCTCCCACGGCCCTGGTTCCTCTGTGTCTCCCACGGCCCTGGTACCTCTGTGTCTCCCACGGCCCTGGTTCCCTGTTGTCCCCCACGGCCCTGGGCCTCTGTCTCCCACGGCCCTGGTTCCTCTGTGTCTCCCACGGCCCTGGTACCTCTGGTCTCCCACGGCCCTGGTTCCTCTGTGTCTCCCACGGCCCTGGGCCTCTGTCTCCACGGCCCTGGTTCCTCTGTGCTCCCACCGGCCCTGGGGCCTCTGTCTCCACGGCCCTGGTTCCTGTCTCCCACGGCCCTGGTTCCTCTGTGTCTCCCACTCTCGTCGCCGCCCTGGGGCCTCTGTCTCCCACGGCCCTGGTTCCTCTGTGTCTCCCACGGCCCTGGGGCCTCTGTCTCCCACGGCCCTGGTTCCTTCTGTCTCACACGGCCCTGGGCCTCTGTCTCCCACGGCCCTGGTTCCTCTGTTCCCACGGCCCTGGGCCTCGGCTCTCCACGGCCCTGGGGCCTCTGTCTCCCACGGCCCTGGTTCCTCTGCTGTCTCCCACGGGCCCTGGTTCCTCTGTGTCTCCCCACGGCCCTGGTGTCCTCTGTGCTCCCACGGCCCTGGTTTCCTCTGTGTCTCCCATGGCCCTGGTTCCTTCTGTGTCTCCCATGTTCCCTGTTTCCTCCTGTGTCTCCCATGGCCCTGGTTCCTCTGTCTCCCATGGCCCTGCGTTCCTCTGTCTCTCCCACGGCCCTGGTTTCCTCTGTGTCTCCCACGCCCTGGTTTCCTCTGTGTCTCCCATGGCCCTTGGTTCCTCTGTGTCTCCCATGGCCCTGGCTTTCCCGTGTCTTCCCATGGCCCTGGTTCCTCTGTGTCTCCCACGGCCCTGGTTCCTCTGTGTCTCCCATGGCCCTGGTTCCTCTGTGTCTCCCACGGCCCTGGTTCCTCTGTGTCTCCCATGGCCCTGGTTCCTCTGTGTCTCCCATGGCCCTGGTTCCTCTGTGTCTCCCATGGCCCTGGTTCCTCTGTAAGACTCACTCTCTGGATGTGGACATGTAGCTCCCTGCTGCTGCTACTGTTCTGCCTGGATAGAGCTGCTGACAACATCCATTGCAAGGCCCTGGGACTGGGAGGGAGGATGCTCTGTATAAGGAGTAATGTATGGGTGTATAATGACGCTGGGTGAGGCTGCAGGCGCAGGTGGATAGATAGCTCATTTGAATCATTATGTGGTCATGATGGACTGAGGTTCCTAAATTAATCTGGGCGAGAGAGAAACAGAGATGAGAGAGAGAGGGAGAGATATTGTGTGTGTATCTGTCTACATACAGTTCGTTGTTGATCTTAGCTTGACAACCATTTTCAAGTCTTGCCTTACATTTTCAAGACGATTTAAATCAAAACTCTAACTAGGCCACTCAGGAACATTCAACTCTAGCACAGGAGGCTGCTGAGGGGAGGACGGCTCATAATAATGGCAGGAATGGTGCAAATGGAATGGCATCAAACACCTGGAAACCAGGTTACCATTCCACCAATTCTGCTCCAGTCATTACCACAAGCCCGTTCACCCTAGTTAAGTTGCCACCAACCTCCTGTGAACTCCAGTGTATATCTGGCCTTGTGTTTTAGGTTATTGTCCTGCTGAAAGGTGAATTTGTCTCCTAGTGTCTGTTGGAAAGCAGACTGAACTAGGTTTCCTCTAGGATTTTGCCTGTGCTTAGCTCTATACCATTTAATTTTATCCTAAAAAACTCCCCAGTCCTTGCCAATGACAAGCATAGCCATAACATGATGCAGCCACCACCATGCTTGAAAACCTGAAGAGTGGATTTGCCCAAAACATAACGCTTTGTATTCAGGACATAAAGTACATTTCTTTGCCACATTTTTTGTAGTTTTACTTTAGTGCCTTATTGCAAAGGCACTTTATAGTGACTGGGGTTATTGATACATCATGCAAAGTGTAATGAATAAATTCACCAATTTTAAATCCAGGCTGTAACACAACAAGCCAAGGGATGTAGATACTTTCTGAAGGCACTGCTTGTTTGTGTGTGAAAGTGTGTGTGTGTGTGTGTGTGTGTGGCTACAGCACACTGTGCTGCTTGTATGTTTGTGTCACTGACTGTGCAACTGTGTATGTGTGTCATTATGTGAGCATCAAGTGTGGGTGTGTGTGTGTGTGTGTGTGTGTGTATGTGTGTGGTGTGTGTGTGTGTGTGTGTGTGTGTGTGTGTGTGTGTGTGTGTGTGTGTTGGTTCTTCTATCCTTGTAGGGACCTAAAATCCCCAAACGTCCCACAAGGATAGTAAAACAAGAAAAATATGAGGACAAAGGCTATGATAACAAAGGCTATTTTAAGCTTAGAGGTTAGGGCTACAGTTAGGGTTAGGATTAGAATTAGGGTTAGGGTCAGTGGTTAGGTTTAGGAGTTAGGTTTAGGGTTAAGATTAATTTAGGTTTAGGGTAGGATTTAGGTTTAGGAGTTGATCATTAGAAAACCATTTGCAATTATGTTATCACAGCTGAAAACTGTTGTCCTGATTAAAAGAGCAATAAAACTGTCTTTCTTTTAGACTAGTTGAGTATCTGGAGAATCAGCATTTGTGGGTTCGATTACAGGCTCAAAATGGCAGAAACAAATAACTTTCTTCTGACTATCA
>NW_019942665.1:9872-13049 GCF_002910315.2 Salvelinus sp. IW2-2015 | reverse complement strand
CTTGTGTGTGTGTGTGTGTGTGTGTGTGTGTGCGCGTGCACAGTACATGTGTTTTATTGTGCACTGTGTTGGCATGCTGCATTCCTCCCTCCCCTCCCTCCCCCCTCCTTCCCCTTTCCTCTCCTGGGCACAGAGACAGGGTCTGCATCCCAAATGGCACCCTATTCCTTTTAAAGTCCACTACTTTTGACTAGGCCAGTAGTGCACTATAAAGGGAATATGATGCTATTTGGGAAGCAGCCAGGGACACACAGACAAAGAAGAGCCTCAGCAGCAGGCTCAATTCTTTCATCACTGTGATCCTCACATCTGCTGGCCTGGCTTTACCCACAATGCTTTAGGATGCACAACGCCTCTAGATGGGGACACAAAAGGCTGGCTGAGCAAACAGACTCACAGAAACACACAGACACATATCTAGCACAGCATGTCTTTGTAAGTGGCATGTCACCCAGAAATCTGCTACAGCACACTGTGCTGCTTGTATGTTTGTGTCACTGACTGTGCAACTGTGTATGTGTGTCATTATGTGAGCATCCAAGTGTGGGTGTGTGTGTGTGTGTGTGTGTGTGTATGTGGTGTGTGTGTGTGTGTTGTGGTGTGTGTGTGTGTGTGTGTGTGTGTGTGTTGGTTCTTCTATCCTTGTAGGGACCTAAAATCCCCAAACTCCCACAAGGATAGTAAAACAAGAAAAATATGAGGACAAAGGCTATGATAACAAAGGCTATTTTAAGCTTAGAGGTTAGGGCTACAGTTAGGGTTAGGATTAGAATTAGGGTTAGGGGTCAGTGGTTAGGTTTAGGAGTTAGGTTTAGGGTTAAGAGTTAGGTTTAGGGTTAGGATTTAGGTTTAGGAGTTGATCATTAGAAAACCCATTGCAATTATGTTATCACAGCTGAAAACTGTTGTCCTGATAAAGAAGCAATTAAAACTCTATTCTTGTTCTGAGAAATTAAGGCTATTCCATGCGAGAAATTGCCAAGAAACTGAAGATCTCGTACAACGCTGTGTGCTACTCCCTTCACAGAACAGCGCAAACTGTCTCTAACCAGAATAGAAAGAGTAGTGGGAGGCCCCGGTGCACAACTGAGCAAGAAGACAAGAACATTAGAGTGTCTAGTTTGAGAAACGGACGCCTCACAAGTCCTCAACTGGCAGCTTCATTAAATAATACCCGCAAAACACCAGTCTCAACATCAACAGTGAAGAGGCGACTCCGGGATGCTGACCTTCTAGGCAGAGTTGCAAAGAAAAATACATATATCAGACTGGCCAATAYAAAGAAAAGATTAAGACGGGCAAAAGAACACAGACACTGGACAGAYGAACTKTGCTTAGAAGGCCAGCATCCCGGAGTCGCCTCTTCACTGTTGACGTTGAGACGGGTGTTTTGCAGGTACTATTTGAACTTGGATTAGCTAACACACCGTGCCATTGGAACACAGGAGTGATGGTTGCTGATAATGGGCCTCTACGCCTATGTAGATATCCATTAAAAATCAGCCGTTTTCAGCTCCAATAATCATTTACAACATTAACAATGTCTAGAGTGTGTAAGAGAGAGAGAGTGTGTAAGAGAGAGAGAGAGTGTGTGTAAGAGAGAGGGAGAGAGTGTGTAAGAGAGAGAGAGAGAGTGAGTCCCACAAAAAGACTTAAAACAGAACCAATTAGAAATTAAAGAAAAATTGAACATCCTTGAATCAGTCATTAAAAACAACCAAAATCCATTAGATTACCCAATAACCCAACAAGAACTAAATGAAAAGCTCAAATCTATTAAATCAAAGAAGGCTTGTGGTCTAGACAACATCAGAAATGAAATGCTGAAAAACAGCACACCTGAGTTGCAAAATGCTGTGCTTAAATTGTTCAACATGGTTTTAACTTCTGGCTGCTTCCCTGATGTCTGGAACCAGGGGCTCATCTCCCCTATCCACAAAAGTGGAGACAAATCAGACCCCAATAATTACAGGGGAATTTGTGTAAACAGTAACTTGGGAAAGGTTTTCTGTAGCATTTTGAATTGAAGAATCCAAACCTTTCTTCAAGAAAAAAATGTAATAACTAAATGTCAAATTGGCTTTCTCCCTAACCATCGCACTACTGACCATATATACACCTTACACACACTAATTAATAAACACGGGCAAAATCTTTGCTTGCTTTATTGACTTTAAAAAAGCATTTGATTCTATTTGGCACGAAGGGCTAATCTACAAAATTCTCCAAAGTGGGCTTGGTGGTAAGGTGTATGACTTAATAAAATGTATGTACACAGAAAACAAGTGTGCAATAAAAATCAAAAACCAAAGAACAGAATTCTTTTCACAATGTCGAGGTGTGAGACAAGGCTGTAGTTTGAGTCCAAATCTTTTCAACATTTATATCAATGAATTAGCAGACATGTTGGACAATTCTCCAGCCCCAGGACTCACACTATTTGACACAGAGGTGAAATACCTGCTATATGCTGATGACTTGGTACTTCTATCACCAACCAAAGAAGGTCTTCAACAGAACATTAATATTCTAGAGCAATATTGCCATAATTGGGCCCTGGCATAAATTTCCCAAAAACTAAAATCATGATTTATGATTTTCCAAAACAAAACAGATGTCAGAAACACAAATATAAATTCACCCTGACAACAACCATCATTGAACACACAACAAATTACACCTACCTTGGTCTGACCGATATCTGCATCGGGAAACTTTAATAGGGCAGTGAAATGCCCTCAAAAGAAAAGCCCGCCAGAGCATTGTATGCCAATAAAAATGAAATTATTCAAAATCAACATCCCAAATTAGAATTTGGACCAAAAATTTGACAGTGTAATCCTACCAATAGCTCTTTACGGAAGTGAGGTTTTGGGGGCCACTCAATAAACTGGACTTTAAAATGTGGGACAAACATCCAATTGAAGCCCTACATGCAGAATTTGTCGGAAAATCCTACAAGTCCAGAGAAATACAACAACTAATGCATGTAGGGCGAATTGGGTCGCTTTCCAGTAATAATGAAAAATACAGAAAAGATCATTAAAATTTTGGCTACATCTAAATTCAAGTCCAAATTCGAGTCTGCAATTTAAAGCACTTCAAACCCAAAGCTGAGCCCAGAAACGAGCCCTCTCAGTCAGGCTGTGTTGGCCTCACAAACCAAGCTGACACCAG
>NW_019942665.1:0-9225 GCF_002910315.2 Salvelinus sp. IW2-2015 | reverse complement strand
ACATCAAAAAGAACTAAATTCAAGCCAACCAATTAGATCGGCTAAAAAATACTTGAATCAGTCATAGAGCCCATTGCCCTTTATGTTGTGACGAGTCTGGGTCCCGCACCAACCCAAGATTTCACAAATGGACAAACACCAAATAATGACGACTTGCATGCAGAATTCTGCCAAAAATATACCTCCGTGTACAACGTAGACCACCAAAAGTAATGCAATGCAACAGAATTAGCCGTGATTACCGCGACTATGAGTATAGCGATAAATCCAGAAAAAGACCGTAAATTCTACAACCACCTAAAGGAAGCGATTCCCAAACCTTCCATAACAAAGCCATCACCGACAGAGAGATGAACCTAGAGAAGAGTCGCCTAATAGCAAGCTGGCGCTCCTAGGGCTTGTTCACAAACACAAACACACCACAGACCCCAGGACACAGCACAATGTAGACCAACCACAATTCATGAGAAAACAAAAAAGATAATTACGTGACACATTGGGAAACGAATTAAAAAAAACAGAGCAAACTAGAATGCTATTTGGCCCTAAACAGAGATACACAGTGCAGAATACGACCACTTGACTGACCCACAACTTAGGAAAGCTTTGACTATGTACAGACTCAGTAGCATAAGCCTGCTATTGAGAAAGCCGCCGTAGCAGACATGGCTCCAGTAAAGACAGCTATGTGCTTCACTGCCCACAAAACTGAGGTGGAACGGCTGCACTTCCATAACCTCCTGCCCAATGTATAGACCATATTAAGAGAGACATATTTCCTCAATTACACAGATCCACAAAGAATTTGAACACACCAAATCCAATTTTTGATAAACCCCATATACTACTGGTTGACATTCCACAGCTGTGCCGATCCACAGCAGCAAGATTGTGACCTTTCCCAAGAAAAGGGCAACCAGTGGAAGAACCAAACAACCATTGCTAAAATACCCAACCAAATTTATAGCTATCTTAATTTTATTACTTTAAACATTTGGCTGATACGTCACTGTGCTCTTAACCATTTGTACATTGTTACAACACTGTATAATTATAAATATGACAAGTTTAATCGTCTTTCTTGGTTTGAAAACTTCGTGTATGTGTAAGTTTACTGTTCAATATTGTACTTGTTAATTCAACTTTGTGTATGTATTATACACCTCACTTGCTTTGAGCAAATGTTACACATGATCCCATGCCAAAATAAGCCCCTTTGAAATTGAATGAAATTGAATTTGAGAGACGAGAAGAGAAGAGAGTCGAGATATTATGTGACGACAGGGAGGTATAAACAGACGAGCACTGTATCTCCTTTACTGTGAAAGAAAATATTCCTCCACCAAAGAAGATTTCAGTTATTCACCAGAAATGAACTACATTATTCCAAATTTTAAACTATTAAACCCAGAAAAAAAAAAAATTACTCATGGAGCGATAGGAGCAATGGCTCCTCTTGCAGCCAAATATGTATTTGCCTCGCCACTAGCCTGAGGTGGACACTGAATATGAATAACATCTGCATAGTAAGCAGTAACTTACTTTATTATGACTGTTATTGTTATTATGTTATTTTATTAGATTTTATGTGTTTATCATTCCAAATAGTAATGGTATGGTCGGTAATGGTAATGATAGCATTTAATGAATAGGGTGTTGGTCAGTGGTGCACTTACACCATACATTACAGTTCGACTATTGAACTGTTACCATTTTTGTTATTATTTGTTATATTTAATTTTAGTATATTATATTTACTGCCATCTTATATTATTATTTTTTGTATTACATGATTTGTTACATGCGCTTGCATATTGACAGTTTATATAAAGCACTAATTTAATTAGTAGTAAGAAGAGAATTTGTAATGTAGTAGAGCAGTGTGGTGTTTGTAATGTATGACTGTTAGAGCAATAGTAACAATGTTGATCTCATAGAAGAGATTGAAGATTGTGGATTAGTAGTAAGAAGACGTGCACGAGAGGGGTTAAGAGAAGAGAGACGGAAAAGAGAAGAGAGATTGCTGTAAGATTGTGTAAGAGAGAGAGAGAGGAGAGAAGAGGAGAGTGTTGTAAGAGAGGAGAGAGAAAGAGATTGTGTAAGAGAGAGAGAGAGAGGAGAGAGAAGACGAAGAGGAGGTGTTTAAGAGATTGAGAGAGAAAGAGATTTTGTAAGAGAAGAGGAAGATAGAGACGAGTGTAAAGAGAGAAGTAGTCTGTGAAGAGAGAGAACAGAAGATGATGAAGAGAGAAGAGAGAGGAATTTGTAAGGAGAGAATGAGACGAGAGAGAGATGTTTTAGAGAGAGGTTTGTTAAGAAGAAGAGAGAGAATTGGAAGACGAGTAGACAGAGAGAGTAGAGAGAGAGAGGAGAGATTGAAGAGAGAAGAGAGAGAGAGTGTGAAAGAGGAGGTAGAAAGAAGAGAGAGAGAGAGAGAGAGAGAGAGAGAGAGAGAGATGAGAGAGAAGAGTCGAGAGAGAAGTAAAGTGTAGAGAGAGAGAGTGAGTGTAAAGAGAGAGAGAGAGATAGCGTGATGGTAAGAGAGAGAGAGAGGGAGAGATGTAGAGAGAGAAAAGAGTGTGTAACTGGAGATAAGAGAGAAGAGAGTATTGTAGAGAGAGGATGTAAGAGAGAGAGTGAGAGAGAGTGAAAAGAGAGAGGAGTGTAAGAAGAGTAGATGAAGAGAGGCGAGAGAGAGATAGAGATTGGTAGAGAGAGAAGAGAGTGTAAGAGAAAAGAGAGTTGTAAGAGGAGAGAGTGTGTGGGTAAGAGAAGGAGAGAGGAGATGGAGTTGAAATTGTGAGAGGAGAGAGAGAGAGATTGTAAGAGAGAGAGAGAAAAGAGTGTGTAAGAGAGAGAGAGAGAGAGATGGTTGAGAGAGAGGAGACGAAGAGTGTAAGAGAGAAGAGTGGAAGACGAGAAGAGAGAAGAGGTGATGTAAGAGGGAAGAGAAGCAGTTGTAAAAGAAGAGAGAGAAAGTGTGTAAGAGAGAGAGAGAGAGGAGTGAAAGAGAGAAGATGGAAAGAAGATAGAAGGAGAGTTAAGAGAGAGAGATGTGTGTGTACCGAGAGAGAGAAGAAGAGATGTGTGAGAGAGAGAAGTGTTAAAGAGAGAGGAAAAGAGTGTGACAGAAGAGAGAAGAGAGAAATTGTTGTAGCGAGAGGAGAGGAGAGAGGAGAGAGAGTTGGTAAGAGAGAAGTGTGTAAGAGAGAGAGAGAGAGAGAGAGAGATTGTAAGGTAAAGAAAAGAGGGAGACTGGTGGTATTGTGGTCCTAGCAGGGATATAACAGGACCATTAAATAGCAGGGCCATTAGGTTGTCTGGTCAGGCTGATAGCAGGGCCTGACAGCACACAGAGAAGATGGAGGGAGAGGGGGGATCAATCAGGTGGAGGAGGAGAGCAGAAGAGATATGGACAACAGGGAGGGAGGAGGGGAGCGAGGGAGGAAGGCAGAGAGGACAGGAATAAGGCCTTAAGGGCAGTCAGACGACCTTATAAGGTGTAGGCTGTCAGTGTCGTGTGTGTGTGCGTGCGTGCGTGCGTGCGTGCGTGTATGTAATCCTGTAAAGATGCTTATGCACCTGGGTAGAACACATTTCCCCTCCACTCTGCTGCATACATCCCAGCAGTATCCTCTCTCTCCTCTCTCTACACCTGACCTAGTTATACCCTTCATCCTGCCTCTCTTTACATAGCTTACCTACATACAACCACTCTACCTTACTCCAATCTGAATGCACACACACACAACTAACCCTAACACACACAGTCCCAACACAGTCGCACACCAGGGGTTCAGTTAGGAAAATGTGGGGCAGAGATTTGACCGGAAGCATTTTAATTTACAGGACATTTGAGAACTTTCCCGGACCCCTATGCATTAGGGTGTCCACCCATGTTGTTCAGAATGACAGAAATCACATTTAGATTATGGTAATTCATATTAACAGAACATGCAAGTCAAGGATGCAACGATGTGCTGTCCTTAGCAAATTCTGATGTGCACTTCGAATAACTGTCCACATGTACTTTTCCTCAGCCACATGACGATTAATGAACAGCAAAATCACTAGCCTGTCAATCTACTATCCCACATAGTGGAAAAGTTGACCTCTTCTATTGGTCAGCTTGTGGAGAAAGAAATAACCTGTTCCAAACAGACTCTGGGACAGTTGTGGGATGATGGATCCCAAATTCATACAACCAGCAGGCCTAGGCTACATAAAAAACCTGTTAAAAAGCAATGAGGCTGATGCTACAGATCAGAAAGTTTAGAATAAAATGTTGATCAACTATTTATTCACATTATAAGCACAGCAATGCACACAAGGCAGTAGGCTACGTGTGAATGTTCTTTCCATAATGCAGTTAGCAGGACAACACCATTGTTAAAGGGGTACTGCACATGTGAGCGGTTTCATGTGACAGAGAACTAAATATCTGTTACAAGTGTAGAAAGAGGATCTGAACATGCAACAACTACATGGGTTGATAATATGACTAGGATTGTGCCTTTGGCTACTGGACAACGAAAGAAAGTTGATATAAAAGAATTGCCTCCACGGACATGGTTTGATTTTGACTAGACTATTTTGAAGCAAGGTAAGACATGTCTCATAATATGTATTAAAACGTTCAGGTTTCAAACAATGAAATATATGTTTTCAAAATGCATACGGCCTCCAGCTCACTGTAAAGTGGTGTGTGACACCCTGATGAAGCCGGCCTCCAGCTCACTGTAAAGTGGTGTGTGACACCCTGATGAAGCCGGTCTCCAGCTCACTGTAAAGTGGTGTGTGACACCACTGATGAGCCTGCCTCCAGCTCACTGTAAAGTGGTGTGTGACACCCTGATGAAGCCGGTCTCCAGCTCACTGTAAGTGGTGTGTGACACACTGATGAAGCCGCCTCAGCTCACTGTAAAGTGGTGTGTGACACCCTGATGAAGCCGGTCTCCAGCTCACTGTAAAGTGGTGTGTGGACACCCTGATGAAGCCGGCCTCCAGCTAACTGTAAAGTGGTGTGTGACAACACTGATTGAAGCCGGCGCTCCAGCTCACTGTAAAGTGGGTGTGTGACACCCTGATGAAGCCGGCCTCCAGCTCACTGTAAAGTGTGTGTGACACCCTGATGAAGCGGCCTCCAGCTCACTGTAAAGTGGTGTGTGACACCCTGATGAAGCCGGTCTCCAGCTCACTGTAAAGTGGTGTGTGACACCCTGATGAAGCCGGTCTCCAGTTCACTGTAAAGTGGTGTGTGACACACTGATGAAGCCGGTCTCCAGCTCACTGTAAAGTGGTGTGTGACACCCTGATGAAGCCTGCCTTCAGTTATGCATTTGCTATTTGAGATGCTGTAGCAGCAGCTCTCGCGCTGTCTGACAGACAGTATGCTGCACGCGTGTGATAAATAAGATACACTACATGACCAAAAGTATGTGGACACCTGCTCGTTGAACATCTCATTCCAAAATCATGGGCATTAATATGGAGTTGGTCCCCCCTTTGCTGCTATAACAGCCTCCACTCTTCTGGGAAGGCTTTCCAGTAGATATTGGAACATCTGCAGCCTCAGCAACTGCCTGTCATCAAGGGAGTACCCAAAGGCTCAATCCTAGGCCCCGTGCTCTTCTCAATTTACATCAACAACATAGCTCGGGCAGTCGGAATCTCTCTCATCCATTTATATGCAGATGATAGTCTTATACTCAGCTGGCCCCTCCCCGGATTTTGTGTTAAACGCTCTACAACAAAGCTTTCTTAGTGTCCAACAAGCTTTCTCTAACCTTAACCTTTTACTGAACACCACCAAAACAAAGGTCATGTGGTTTGTTAAGAAGAATTCCCCTCTCCCCACAGGTGTGATTACTACCTCTGAGGGTTAAGAGCTTGAGGTAGTCACCTCATACAAGTCCTTGGGAGTATGGCTCGACGATACACTGTCCTTCTCTCAGCACATATCAAAGCTGCAGGCTGAAGTTAAATATAGACTCGGTTTCCTCTATCATAATCGCTTCTCTTTCACCCCAGCTGCCAGACTAACCCTGATTCAGATGACCATGCTACCCATCTAGATTACGGAGATGTAATTTATAGATCGGCAGGTAAGGGTGCTCTCGAGCGGCTAGATGTTCTTTACCATTTGGCCATCGGATTTGCCACCAATGCTCCTTATAGGACACATCACTACACTCTATACTCCTCTGTAAACTGGTCATCTCTGTATACCTGTTGCAAGACCCACTGGTTGATGCTTATTTAGAAAACCCTCTTAGGCCTCACTCCCCCCTATCTGAGATACCTACTGCAGCCCTCATCCTTCACATACAACACCCGTTCTGCCAGTCACATTCTGTTAAAGGTCCTCAAAAGCACACACATCCCTGGGTCGCTCCTCTTTTCAGTTCGCTGCAGCTAGTGACTGGAACGAGCTGCAACAAACACTCAAACCGGACAGTTTTTTGTTTGTACCATGTTTTATGCTGCTACCATGTTGTCTTGCTACCATGTTGTTGTTATGTTGTGTTGTTACCATGCTATGTTATCATGTGTTGCTGCCTTGCTATGTTGTTGTCTTAGGTCTCTCTTTATGTAGTGTTGTGTTGTCTCTCTTGTTGTGATGTGTGTTTTGTCCTATATTTATAATGTATTTATTTATTTTAATCCCAGGTCCCTGTCCCCGCAGGAGGCCTTTTGCCTTTTGGTAGGCCGTCATTGTAAATAAGAATTTGTTCTTAACTGACTTGCCTAGTTAAATAAAGTTTTAAGTATTTTTTAAAAATTGCTGTGGGGACTTCCATTCAGCCACAAGAGCATTAGTGAGGTCGGCACTGATTTTGGGCGATTAGGCCTGGCTCGCAGTCCAATTCATCCCAAAGGTGTTCGATGGGATTGAGGTCAGGGCTGTGTGCAGGCCAGTCAAGTTCTTCAACACCATTCTTGACAAAACATTTCTGTATGGACCTTGCTTTGTGCATAGGGTCATTGTCATGCTGAAACAGGAAAGGGCCTTCCCCAAACTGTTGCCACGAATTTGGAAGCACAGAATTGTCTAGAATGTCATTATATGCTGTAGCGTTAAGATTTCCCTTCACTGGAACTAAAGAGCCTAGTCCAAACCATGAAAAACAACCCCAGACCATTATTTCACCTCCACCAAACTTGACAGTTGGCAGTATGCATTCGGCAGGTAGTGTTCTCCTGTCATCTGCCAAACCCAGATTTGTCCGTCGGATTCATCACTTCACTGCTCTAGAGTCCAATGGCGGCGAGCTTTACACCAATCCAGCCGATGCTTGGCATTGCGCATGGTGATCTTAGACTTGTGTGCGGCTGCTAGGCCATGGAAACCCTTTTCATGAAGTTCCCAACGAACAGTTCTTGAGGTTGCACGGTAGTGAGTGTTGTAACCAAGGACAGACGATTTTAATGCGCTACACACTTCAGCACTCAGCAGTCCTGTTCTGTGAGCTTGTGTGGCCTACCACTTCGCGGCTGAGCCGTTGTTGCTCCTAGATGTTTACATTTCACAATAACTGAACTTACAGTTGACCGGGGCAGCTCTAGCAGGGCAGAAATTTGACGAACTGACTTGATGGAAAGGTGGCATCCTATGACGGTGCCACGTTGAAATTCATTGAGCTCTTCAGTAAGGCCATTTTTAAAAAAGTTGCCTTTATTTAACTAGGCAAGTCAGTTAAGAACAAATTATTATTTACAATGACGGCCTACACCGGCCAAACCCGGACGACGCTGGGTCAACTGTGCGCCACCCTATGAGACGGCGCACAGCCGGTTGTGATACAGCCTGGAATCGAACCAGGGTGTCTGTAGTGACGCCTCAAGCACTGAGATGCAGTGCCTTAGACCGCTGAGTCACTGGGCAGCCCCTACTGCCAATGTTTGTCTATGGAGATTGCATGGCTGTGTGCTCGATTTTATACACCTGTCAGCCACAAGTATGGCTGAAAGAGTTTGAAGGGCTTTCTACATACTTTTGTATATATAGTGTACATAGCGAATATACTTCACGCACACACCAATTTAATTCCACTAAATTATGCAAATGAACCTATAAACCAATTAGCATGACCAGTCAAATGTATTTACATCGACTGGTATTTCCATCAATGAAGAGGCTAAAAATCATTATTTCGCAATGGGATTTTTTCTTTCTCCTTTACAACTGGCTATTTTTACACACACACACACACACAAACACACAGCTAACCCTAACACACACACACACAGCTAACACTAACACACACACACACACACACCCTTCCTAACCTTGTGTTGATGTAAATCCCCAATGGTTCTATTCCTTTGAGACCCCTCTATCTTCTACATCCCCAACTCCCCTCCTCCTCTCAGTGACCTCTCTCTATCTCCTCCCCCCGCCGTGGCGCCGCCTTCACTCATTCCCTCTCATCCCCTCTCCTTCTCTCACTCCACAGACTCCTCACTGTCTCTCTCACTGACAACACACCCACACAGACCACTACCCAGAATTACTGCGGTGGAGAGGTTGTGTGTGTGTGTAGTGGGGGATGAAACATATCTCTTACAGGAAACAAATCTTTAGCCACTCCTATAACCATCTTTTTTTATTCAATTGTTTTTATTAGAATCCCCATTAGGCGACGCCAATGCCAGCAGCTAGTCTTAGAGGATCCTAGTAAATCTAATTACATCAAATCCTATAACTGTCCATCTCTGTCACCTCTCTTCTGCTCTTTTTACTACTTCCCCCATCTCCTTTTACCACCACTTCTACTTCTCTCTCCATTTCCCCATTTCATTGCTGTATCATCACAGTAAATCCTGCTTTTCTGTGATGATTATTGTGTGGAGTCAAACGGCACATACTGCAACTGTCTGCATCTGGAGAACTAACCTGCAGACAGTTGGGCCATTTTAACCTCTGCTCAGACAGTCTGACTGCAGTCTGAAGTACAAAGTCCTAACACTCCACTGCTTCTACTGTAGTGCCCAGTATTCTGCAGTATAGCCATCTCTCTACCCCTCCGCCCCGCCCTGCCACACCCCACCCCGCCCCGCCCCAAATGGATCTGATCCTTATCAACTCTCACCTACAGGACAGAGCAGAGGAGCTAGAACACAGAAGTCAGGCTTATATTACAAGGTGAGATAATGCCATGCTATTCGCCCTTTCAATTAATGTGTGTGTGTGTGTGTGTGTGTGTGTGTGTGTGTGTGTGTGTG
>NW_019942664.1:419004-422558 GCF_002910315.2 Salvelinus sp. IW2-2015 | reverse complement strand
AAATTGAGATGGTTTGGGATGAGTCGGACTGCAGAGTGAAGGAAAAGCAGCCAGCAAGTGTTCAGCATATGTGGAAACTCCTTCAAGACCGTTGGAAGAACATTCCAGGTGAAGCTGGTTGAAAGAATGCCAAGAGTGTGCAAAGCTGTCATCAAGGCAAAGGGTGGCTACTTTGAAGAATCTCAAATATAAAATATATTTTGATTTGTTTAACATATTTTTGGTTACTACATGATTCCATATGTGTTATTTCATTGTTTTGATATCTTCACTATTATTCTACAATGTAGAAAATAGTAAAAATAAAGAAAAACCCTTGAATTAGTAGGTGTTCTAAAACTTTTAATCTGTGTTATATGAAATGAGTAAAGCAGTATGTAAACATTATTAAAGTGACTCGTGTTCCATTATTAAAGTGACCAGTGATTCCATGTCTATGTGTATTGGGCAGCAGCCTCTAATGGGCAGGGTTGAGTAACCAGGTGGTAGCCGGCTAGTGATGGCTATTTAACCGTCTGATGGCCTTGAGATAGAAGCTGTTTTTCAGRCTCTCTATCCCAGCTGTGATGCACCTGTACTGATCTCACCTTCTGGATAGTAGTGGGGTGAACAGGCCYTGATTGTCTTTTTGGCCTTCCTGTGATACCGGGTGCTGCAGGTGTCCTGGTGTCAGGCAGTGTGCCCCCGGTGATGCGTTGGGCAGACRGCKCCACACTCTGGAGAGCCCTGCGATTGCGGGRGGTGCAGTTGCCGTACCAGCCTGTGATACAGACTGGCAAGATGCTCTCAATTGTGCATCTGAAAAATTTGATGGTCTTAGGAGCCAAGACAAATTTCTTCAGCCTCCTGAGGGGGTATTGTTTTTTCAGCCTCTGTGCAGGGGTACTGTTGTAGTCAGACATGAGTCAGCTAGTACCACCATAGCTGCATTAAATATGTATTTGTGCCCTAGACATGGGTTGCACCTCGGAGGCTAATGTGACTGTTTAGTTTAAATTACATTCATTTATAGCGGCTTGGAAATATCATGACATTGCTTATGTAGGCTGTCACGGCTGTCTTCGTCCTCCTCATCTGAGGAGGAGAAGTTTGCAGGATCGGAAGACCAATACGCAGCGTGGTAAGTGTTCGTCATTTTAATGGAAAAACTGAAKACTACAAAGAAACAACCGTGAAGCTAAATACCAATCGTGCTGACACAAACACTACACATAGACAATCACCCACAACCCAAAATGACAAAACAGGCTACCTAAATATGGTTCCCAATCAGAGACAACGACTAACACCTGCCTCTGATTGAGAACCATATCAGGCCAAACACAGAAACAGACAAACTAGACATACAACATAGAATGCCCACTCAGATCACACCCTGACCAAACAAAACATAGAAACATACAAAGCAAACTATGGTCAGGGCGTGACATAGGCAAATGAGTCGGAAAAAACGTTGCCATATTATGATGTCGTCAAATTTAATTTAGAGTGATTACTGTTACTAGCAAAGTTTGTCAAAAATAGCTAGCAATGCTAATGTTAGCTACCTAAAATACAGTGGTCCCCTCAATCTTAGTTAGCTGGCTAATGTTATACTGAATTTAAAGTCAATCTGGCAACATCACAATCCTTAGGTAGCTAATGTCAGCTATGCTAGCAATGATAYTGATAATYATTATCAAAATATACATAACCAGATACATAACCAGCAGTCTATGGTCTAGCTACCAGTATATTCACCACGATTGGGGACCAATTCTCACCACCTATTCCACACAGTAGGGTCCTTAATGATTTTTTTATTTAATTAGGCAAGTCAGTTAGGAACAAATTCTTATTTACAATGACGGCCTACCCCTACCCCTATGGGACTCCCAATCACAGCCGCTTGTGATACAGCCTGGAATCAAACCAGGGTCTGTAGTGATGCCTCTAGCACTGAGATGCAGTGCCTTTCGGGAGCCCCTTTAGCACAGCATGCAAACCATAGTAAACTGTGCATCCTGCTGGAAGCATGCATTGTCAAACCAGAGCCAGAGGCATGGTAAATCCATATAGGGCTTTTCAGTCTCAAATAGCCATGATCCTTTGAACGCGCTGGGGGTGATGAAACAATTGAGCCCTATTCAATGAAGCGCKYTGGGCGGAAGGGTGATTTACAGGTGGAGCTTGGCAAAAGGGGGTATGAATTGTTGACATAATTGTAATCCAAACCCATCCTTCATTTACTCGTGACGCACTCAGGTTCCAATCTCTGTTTTAGACGAGACTCCGTTGACACTAGAATAAAGGTTTCTGACTCATATCGATGCCACATAGAGATTCTTTTTTTTAGGGCAGATGTTATTTAAAAACAATGTAACCGCATTACACGGAACCCAAACCGGCTGCGCACGTGCGCCATCGTGCATAAATTTATTTTGTTCCCCTACACCAAACGCGATCAAGACACACAGGTTAAAATATCAAAACAAACTCTGAACCAATTACATTAATTTGGGGACAGGTTGAAAAGCATTAAACATTTATGGCAATTTAGCTAGTTAGCTTGCACTTGCTAGCTCCGACAATTAATCCACACATAAAACGGTCAACCGAATCGTTTCTAGTCATCTCTCCTCCTTCCAGGCTTTTTCATCTTTAAATTATATGCTGATTGGCATCTAAACTTTCATAGTATTACCATGACAACCGGCAACACAGTTCATCTTTCAATCACCCACGTGGGTATAACCAATGAGGAGATGGCACGTGGGTAGCTGCTTCTATAAACCAGTGAGGAGATGGGAGAGGCAGGACTTGCAGCGTGATCTGCGTCGGAAATAGAAAGGACTTCTATTTTAGCCCTTGGCAACGCAGATGCTCGTTGACGCGCGCGAGCAATAATTGAATAACATAGATTTCTAAATGTTTTTTGCAACACTCACGAGCGGTGTGGTCAGCCTGTTAGCAGTAGACTGCATTCACGGTCGACACCGTCTCTGCCTATATGCTGACTACACGCTGCGCGTAGGACTAGGGGGCCTGTCATGCTAAATAATGTACCCCAGCCAAATAGTGTCCCCCACTACATCACAATTGGATTCGATAAACTATTAGCTTTCGTTGCCATATCAATTGTGGGATGACCTAATGATTTGAAATTTGGAGATTACAGCCTAAATMAKATTKTTTTAATTATCGCTATGCAAACAAGGCTGWWTTCCACMACAATTTCGCTGTTTATACAGTTTTGTTTAGCTAATAAAATGAAAACATTAATTCAAACTACTTTAGGGTACCTTGTTAACAWTACAACATGAAATCCATGTCTTAAACATTGTTARGTTTCGGAAATGGCAAAGAAAACGTGTCATCTGCTTGACACATTAGTTACTTACCTTACAGATATCGAAGTCAGCTAATTTCCACTCCATTCATATGCAAATCCATTTGATGCATACACTGGCTTGTCTGGCTGTCCTTTTTTAAAATTGTAACCTGCCCTTCTCTTGTCTACACTGAAATAATATAATTTCAGTAGTCCTCTATTATGATTCATTTTTTTCTATCGC
>NW_019942664.1:405015-416871 GCF_002910315.2 Salvelinus sp. IW2-2015 | reverse complement strand
GCTAGCATAGCTTCACAAGTAGATTAGTGCATCTAAATATCATTAAATCACAAGTCCAAGACACCAGATGAAAGAAACAGATCTTGTGAAATAAAGCCACATTTCAGATTTTAAAATGTTTTACAGGGAAGACAAATATGTAAATCTATTAGCTAAACACGTTAGCAAAATACACCACTATTCTAACTCCATCAGTTTCTTACTCCTTCAGGGTGCTATCACCAATTCGGCTCAACTAAGATATTGATAGCCAATAACCTATAAAAAAAACATCAGATGACAGTCTGATAACATATTCATGGTATAGGATAGTTTTTGTTAGAAAAAAGTGCATATTTCAGGTAGAAATCACAGTTACAATTGCACCGACCATCACAAATCGACTAGAATTACTAGATAGAGCAACGTGTATGACCAATTTACTCATCCATAAAACATTTCATAAAAATAGACAAAGCATAGCAATGGAAAGACCCAGTTCTTGTGATTTCAGACCATATTTCAGATTTTCTAAGCGTTTTTCAGCGAAAACACAAATAATCGATAAGTTAGCATACCACATGTGCAAACGTTACCAGAGCATCGATTCCAGCCAAAGAGCGCTATAACGTAATCACGCGCCAAATATATTAATTTTTTCACTAACCTTCTCAGAATTTCTTCCGATGCACTCCTGTAACTCATTTTACAACATACATATACAGTTTGGTTCGAAAAGGTGCATATTTAGCCATACAAACCGTGTTTATACAATGGAAATAGTCACAACTCAAGCCTCAAAATGAGGAACGTCAGCTTTCAGAGTGATCTAGTTTAATCGAAAGCTATCATATACTTGACTAAAAAATACAGGTTGACAGGAATCGAAAGACAAATTAGTTCTTAATGCAACCGCTGATTTACATTTTTAAAATTATCCTTACTTTTCAATACAGGGTTCGCCAAGTGAAGCTATACAAACAAAATGGCGAAATATGCGTTAAAATATTTCGACAGAACAACGATTTATCATATTAAATATTGCTTACTTTGAGCTGTTCTTCCATCAGATTCTTGGGCAATGTATCCTTTCTATGTTATAAACGTCTTTTGGTCGATAGATGTCCTCTGTCCTTCGAAATATCCACTAACGATCGAACGGGACCCCAAAACGTGTCCAAAGTTTCAGAGTGCAAAACAAGGAAATTCCTCAAAATCGCACTAAACGGATATAAATTGCTATAAAACGGTTCAAATTAACTACATTATGATGTTTTTTAACAACTATAACGACTGAAAACATGACCGAGAAATATTGCTGGTTGACAACGATTTGGAATGAGGCAAGTCCGATGTCCTTCACGCTTCAGGCGCGCGACGAGAAAGGCGGTCCCTATACATTTTGTGGTTTTATAATGGCTGGGATTGTGCAATAGACTCCATTCAAAACGTGATGACGTACAGACACCAGAGGAAGACGTAGGCAGTGTCGGTTTCTCATAAGCATTCACTGTCGCCTTAAAACAGACTCCAGATCAGGGGTAAAATTTCTGAAATCTGACCCCTGTCATGAAAAGTGCTGTAGATATTGTTCTGTACCACTCAGAGACAAAATTCCAACTTCTATAGAAACTAGAAAGGTGTTTTCTATCCAATAATAACAATAATATGGCATATTGTCGATCAAGAATTAGCACGAGGCAGTTTAATTTGGAGACCCAAATATGCTAATGCGGAACAGCACCCCTATAAGTTGCAAGAAGCTAGCACTCACTCACATGTCTGCTAGCATCGTCATGAAAAGGGGTGTGATGGGAAAACCTACATATAAATTTTTTCTATGTAGTGAAAATTCTCTGGAGCTAACCAATGTTCAATAAGTAATCTTAGACATGTACTTTTCTTAAAATTTAGTTTTGTAATTGACGAACGCAAATCAGACAACAAGAAAATTGCATGTGAAATGGGTCAATGTGAAATGGGTCAATGTGAAATGAGTCATGTGAAATGGGTCAATGTGAAATTGGGTCAATGGTGAATGGGTAATGTGGTAACTTACAGGTTGTTTTTCCCAACTGGGATAATGCCCGAGAAGCCGGTGTTTGGAGGATATATTGGCACTGGTTTGTTAGTCCAGAGACAAAGTCGAAGGCCAGCAGACCGTGCCATATATCCCAATTGCTGATTGCCTAGGAGAGAGAAACCACTCCTCTTCAAATGCAGCCACTGATTACAAAACAAGTCACAAATTGACCTGCCCTTAATCCTGGTTGATGTGTAAAACAATCATCTGTAAGTTATGAGCAACCAAGTAGGCTACTGGGGAAGACAAGCATTTAAAGTAGATGGGCCTAGCTAGCTAAAGGGCACTAACAGACAACAGGTAAATAGACAAAACGTAATGCCTATCACTCCTGGAGATATCAGGAGTCCTCTAGCTTATATTGAGGTGACAGACACATCACTGAGAGACAGACACATCACTGAGGGGACATACACATCACTAAGGGGACAGACACATCACTGAGGGGACAGAGGCACAGTACTGACGAGACAGACACATCACAAGGGGACATACGACAATTCACTTGCCAGTGGGACAGACAATCATGTGGGCACAATCACTAGGGGACACATCACTGGGACAGAACACATCATAAGGGGAAGACACTAATCAACTAAGGGGGGACAGACAGACAATCACTAAGGGGACAGACAACATATGCTAATCAGTGTGTGGGGGGGTGGGGGGTGCTCCCGGACCCGGGGTAGAGGCTCGTTAGAGGCTAGCTAGCTACTTACCAGAATATTAACAACAACAGCACAAACACATGGGCCACACAGCTACAAGTAGTAAGTTACAAACAAGTTAAATGTATTCCACACACATAGCTACGTATAGTCTTTTTTGGATGCTGGGTCCCCACATTTTCCACTCTGCCACTACGAATAGCTTGAATATTCCATAATGGCACCAGAGAAGATGGCTGACGTTTTTTACGGGCTCCTAACCAACTGTGCGATTTGTTATTTTTTTTTCCCCGCATTGTTTTGTAAAATTATTTTGTACATAATGTTTCCGCCACTGTCTCTTATGACCAAAAAAGAGCTGATGCATATCATAACCGCGATTACTCGCCTCGAACTGGACGAAGATTTTTTTCTTTAATGAGTCCGACACAAAGGATCTACTATTTCCCCGAGACCAGGCACAAATACCCGTTATACGCGTGAAGAAAAGACTGACATATAGGGGGCGGAGATCGGGGTGCCTTGTGAGAATTCGTTGGCGTGTGGGTAACCCGCCTCTACCATCCGTTCTATTGGCCAACGTGCAATCACTGGAGAATAAACTGGACGATCTCCATTCGAGACTATCCTACCAACGGGACATTAACAACTGTAATATCTTATGTTTCACCGAGTCGTGGCTGAACGACGACACAAATAATGTAGAGCTGGGTGTGTTTTCCGTGCATCAGCAGGACAGAACAGCTACTTCTGGTTAGACAAGGGGTAGGGGTATGTGTCTATTTGTCAATAACAGCTGGTGCGTGATGTCTAATATTAAAGAAGTCTCGAGGTATTAACTTCCTCGTCTGAGGTAGAGGACCTCATGATAAGCTGTAGACCACACTATCTACCAAGAGTTTTCATCTATATTATTCGTAGCCGTCTATTTACCAACACAAACCGATGCTGGCACTAAAACCGCACTCAACAAGCTGAATAAGACCATAAGCAAACAAGAAAATGCTCTTTCAGAAGCGCCGCTCCTAGTGGCCGGGGACTTTAATGCAGGCAAACTTCTACCAACATGTCACATGTGCAACCAGAGGGAAAAAACTCTAGACCACCATTACTCCACACACAGAGGTGCATACAGAGCTCTCCCTCGCCCTCAAATTGGCAAATCTGACCATAAATCTATCCCCCTGATTCCTGCTTACAAGCAAAAACTAAAGCAGGAATTACCAGTGACTCGCTCAATACGGAAGTGGTCAGATGACGCGGATGCTACGCTACAGGACTGTTTTGCAAGCACACACTGGAAAATGTTCCGGGATTCATCCAATGGCATTGAGGCGCAACAACATCCTCAACATTGGGTCCCCTCAGGGGTGCATACTTAGTCCACTCCTGTACGTCCTGTTCACACACCACTGCGTGGCCAAGCACGACTCCAACACCATAATTATGTTTGCTGACGACACAACAGTGGTAGGCCTGATCACCGACAACGATGAGACAGACTATAAGGAGTAGTGTGGTGCCAGGACAACAACCTCTCCCGAAATGTGAGCAAGACTAAAGGAGCTGATCGTGGACAACAGGAAAAGGAGGGCCGAACTCCCCCTCATTAACATTGACGAGGCTGTAGTGGAGCGGGTCGAGAGTTTCAAGTTCCTCGGTGTCCACATTACCAACAAACTATCATGGTCCAAACAAACCAAGACAGTCGTGAAGAGGGCGCTACAACACCTAACCCTCAGTCTCCTGAGGGGGAAAAGGGTCTCCAGATCCACAAAAAGTTCCACAGCTCCACCACCGAGAGCATCGTGACCGGTTGCATCACCGCTTGACATAGCAACTTCTCGGCATCCGAACGCAAGGCGCTACAGAGGGTAGTGCGTACAGCCCAGTACATCACTGGGGTCAAGCTTCCAGCCATCCAGGACCTCTATACCAGTCGGTATCAGAGGAAGGCCCAAAAAATTGTCAGACTCCAGTCACCCAAGTCATAGGCTGTTCTCTATGCTACCGCACGGCAAGCGGTAGCGGAGCATTAAGTCTATGTCCAAAAGGCTCCTTAACAGCTTCTACCCGCAAGCCATAAGGCTGCTGAACAATTAATCTCTCAAACTCTGTCAGGTTGGATAGGGAGCGTTGCTGCACAGCTATTTTCACGTCTCTCCATAGATCGGCTTCCTATTTCGCAACAAAGCATCCTTCACTCATGCTGCCAAACATACCCTTGTAAAACTGACCATCCTACCGATCTTTGACTTCGGCGATGTCATTTACAAAATAGCCTCCGACACTGTACTCAACAAATTGGATGCAAATTGGATGCAGTCTGAAATCAGACAAAAAGTAGGTTTGACTGGTCTGAGAATAGCAATATCGGCAGGCCAGGCATATGGCCAATATGCTGTGATAATGTATTAGGCCTACTGCTCAAACCTCATTCCTACAGAGCTGATTTTAATAAAATTAAAATTTTTTTAAAAAATTTAAGTCACGTTGAAAAAAAAAAAATCTGATCATGTGGTTTGCTTTTTTGACTGCGAAAGTGATCTTGACTCAGAAAAGGTTGTGACCACTTGATTCAGAGTAAACTAGACTCACGTTGCTTAGTGCTGATGCTGTTACAGTGTCAGTGTAAGAAATTAACACCTACAGTAAAATCCTTTTTTGGTGTTTTCTTTTAAACACCTGTGGTGTAAAGCCTAATTTGCAAATTTCCCAGGGTGCCTTTTTCTTTTCAAGTGAATTGTAGATGACCACCCATGGCTTGTTTGTTAGTTACAGAGACATGCTTATTGAATTATTCCCTTTAAAGGCATGTGGTTATCACCAATGAGTGTATCTAGGCAAAACTATCATTACAATTAAACTCTATGAGAATACATTAGATACATCATAAGACCTTACTTTGATGTCCTAGTCTTACCCTAATACAGTGGTGTTACAAAACTCCTGGTTTACAGGCCACATCTGGCCTGCAAGTCTCATTATGCTGGCTGGCAAAGTGATGTGTAATTATTTTTGGGAATCCAGCCAGGGTTATCCAACAGTTTAGATTTTTATTCAACCTGCATTCAGAATGACTAAAAGGATTAAGAACTCTGGTAAAGGAGACTACCTCAACCATTTAAATGGGAACAACCATTTCAGCAATGGGTGCAATCAAATCAAATCAAATGTATTTATATAGCCCTTCGTACATCAGCTGATATCTCAAAGTGCTGTACAGAAACCCAGCCTAAAACCCCAAACAGCAAGCAATGCAGGTGTAGAAYCACGGTGGCTAGGAAAATAATAKATCTAACTAACTGATTGGATTAGTTTAGACAAAAATATGTTATTTATCTTTGTGTAGAAAAAGATTAATCAATCCATCAATATACATTCAAAACAATGATATTAAAAACAATCCTAAAAKATMTACTTGCAGTAGAGCATGCTGGGAAATATGATAATGATGGGCGTMGTTCTGATGGGACTGTTTAACTCTCCAAATTGTACAACAATATCTCTGGCTACTAACACCAACACTGGGGTTTATTTTACACCACTGAATYTTAATTTCACCCTTACAGAATGAATTTAACTRCTGAATCAACACTACAAAATAACACTGAAAAATAAACACTGGCCAATTTGCTGTGGACTTATACAGGCACAGTCACAGGTACAGCGGTCCCATTTGGAGAACAGCTGTGGAGGGTTTTATGATCCACAGGTTCTTCATTATGCATCTATGGAGCTATAAAATGATCTACTGAATCTGTAATGTTTTCTATCTCTGTAAACCTTTGGGAATCTCCTGATGAAARAATGACCAGGATATTTCATAGGACATTAATGTTTGCTGGGGGGGGGACAGACGGATGGGACGGGGGACGGGGAGTTCCCTGGCTGTCCACCAAAGATGGAGGTCAAATTTAAATCTGGGCCTGCATCCCAAATAGCACCCATTTCCGATATAGTGCACTACTTTTGACCAGGGCCGTATGTATTGTAATGAATAGGGTGCCGTTTGGAATGTAACTCTGATAATTACAGGGATGTTAGCCGTGTGTTCAGGCCCTGGCCCAGCGCTCATTAGAATGCAAAACAGAGCATTCTGCTCATAAAACATGAATCGACCCTAAAAGGATTTTAATTAAAATATTAAACACAAAATGTTTGATTCYGGGTAGCATGTAAATCATGCTATATGTGGAGCCCTTACCAGAGCTAGRTAAAAGCTCACTTTTATCATAATGTATTCACATCAGGTAGTTGACSATATACCTGTGACCGTCAAAAAAGAAAAGGAAACATTTGAGTCAATGAGGGATACAAAGTAAATTGAAAGCAGGTGCTTCCCCACAGGTGTGGTTAATTAAGAATTTAACATCCTTAGGGTCATGTATAAAAAATGCCAGTTGACCATTATTTTGGCTACCACGGAAAGAAGAGCTCTCATGACTTTGAAAGAGGTCTCGTTGGAGCATAGGGGGTTTATATGTTTAAGTATGTCGCAAGTCACGACTTCACAGGAGAGCCGTTGATACGTATAAAATATTTTTTTTAATCAAAATGCGTTTTCTGGCAGAAATGCCTTGAACATGTGAACTTTCCATGTGCCTTAATAACTAACTCATATGCATCTGTAAATACGAATAAAATTGTTAAATTACGAGCCTTGTTGGTTAACCCACAGAAAAAGGGTAGCAACCGTCCGACTAGCCACGATTGGTTTAGATAATGAGTGAGCTGGGCATGCCGAGAGAGGAGTTCGGATTGATTTGCCAAAGAAGTTTGTCAGTCTGTGTTGGTAATCCTGTCGAACTCGGCTTTTAAAAAATGTATAAGTGTGGCTCTCCACTTTCTGGAGAATCAAGTTTGGAAATCAGTGGAAGTATGATGGCTAAAGAGATGGAGGAAACACCTGTCTCTGGATTACTTCTTCAAACTAAGGGCAACTGTGGCATGGCATTCCTGACAGGGAGACGTCTCTAATGCATGATGATATAACGTTATACAGGTCAGATATTACTCGTTTTCTAATTTTGACAGAAAGTGGTTTTCGTTTCAAGCTAAAGTGTACTGTTAGCTAGCTAGCTAACGTTAGCTGGCTGGCTCCCTAGCCGTTATTATTCGTTTCCCAGAGCCTTGTGCTGTTCAAGTTAGAGCCTAATGTTAGGTAAGCTAACATTTAACATGGTTGGTTGCTCCCAGCACTTTTGTTTAACTAGCTAAATTGGCTGGCTGGCTCGTTAGCTAACGTTACGTGACGTGTGTACAACACCCGTTGAATATGGCTAGTGTCAGTAAACGTCTGCAAAAAAAAGTGTAATGAAATTGTTGCCATCAGAGTTTGTTAGGCTGTTTTCATGTTAACAGAGGTAAACTAATCATCGGCCAGAGCGTCAAGTGTGCGCTTCGGAGCGAAGCGAGATGGGTGGGGCTTAGGGTGAGGGATGAGGTGGTGAGGGTTGAGGATGGGGTGGGGCTTAGGGTGGGGGATGGGGGGGCTTAGGGTGAGGGATGGGTGGGGCTTAGGGTGAGGGATGGGTGGGGCTTAGGGTGAGGGATGGGTTGGGGCTTAGGATGAGGGATGGGTGGGGCTTAGGGTGAGGTATGAGGATGGGTGGGGCTTAGGTTGAGGGATGAGGGTGGGTGGGGTTGAGGGGATGGGTGGGGCTTAGGGTGGGGGATGGGTGGGCTTAGGTGAGGATGGGTGGGGCTTAGGGTGGGGGAGGTGGGGATTAGAATGAGGATGGGTGGGGCTTAGAATGAGGGATGGGTGGGCTTAGGGTGAGGTATGAGGGATGGGTGGGCTTAGGTTGAGGGATGAGGGTGGGTGGGGTTGAGGGATGGGTGGGGCTTAGGGTGGGGGATGGGTGGGGCTTAGGGTGGGGGATGGGTGGGGCTTAGGGTGAGGGATGGGTGGGGCTTAGAATGAGGGATGGGTGGGGCTTAGGGTGAGGTATGAGGGATGGGTGGGGCTTAGGTGAGGTATGAGGATGGGTGGGCCTTAGGTTGAGGGATGGGTGGGGCTTAGGGTGAGGGATGGGTGGGGTTAGGATGAGGGATGGGTGGGGCTTAGGTGAGGGATGGGTGGGCTTTAGGGTGAAGGATGAGGGATGGGTGGGGCTTAGGGTGAGGGATGGGGGATGGGTGGGGCTTAGGGTGAGGGATGAGGGATGGGTGGGGGTGAGGGATGGGTGGGGCTTAGGATGAGGGATGGGTAGGGCTTAGGGTGAAGGATGAGGGTGGGTGGGGCTTAGGGTGAGGGATGGGTGGGGCTTAGGGTGAGGGGTGGGTGGGGCTTGGGTGAGGGGTGGGTGGGGCTTAGGGTGAGGGATGAGGGATGGGTGGGGCTTAGGGTGAGGAATGGGTGGTGCTTAGGATGAGGGATGAGGGATGGTTAGGGCTTAGGGTGAAGGATGAGGGATGGGTAGGGCTTAGGGTGAGGATGAGGGATGGGTGGGGCTTAGGGTGAAGGATGAAGGATGGGTGGGGCTTAGGATGAGGGATGGGTAGGGCTTAGGGAGAGGGATGAGGGATGGGTGGGGCTTAGGGTGAGGGATGGTGGGGCTTAGGGTGAGGGATGGGTGGGGCTTAGGGGGAGGGATAGGTGGGGCTTAGGGTGAGGGATGAGGGATGGGTAAAGGCTTAGGGTGAGGGATGAGGGATGGGTAGGGCTTAGGGTGAGGGTGTGAACGATGCTGAATGGGTGTCGACAAGAGCTCTTCACTAGATCGCAAAACAGGCTATTTTCTTGTTGATTCAAAGCAGAATTACTTTCCGTTTGTTCCTTAAATGCAGTGTATGTTATACCATTTTGTAGCTCTGAGTTACAAACGAAGCATTTGTGTTTAGTGAGTCCGCCAGATCAGAGGCATTAGGGATGACCAGGGATGTTCTCTTGATAAGTGTGTGAATTGGGCAATTTTTCTGTCAAAATGTAATGAGTACTTTTGGGTGTCAGGAAAAATGCATGGAAAAGAAGTACATTTTTTATTTAGGAATGTAGTGAAGTAAAATTAAAATAGTAAACTACAGATACCCCCAAAAACTACTTAAGTAGTACTTTTTAAAGTATTTAAGTACTTTACACCTTTATGTGTGTGTTTGCGCCTGCGTGCATGTCTCAGTCACCAGATCTCTACCAATTGAACATTATGGGTGGTGTTCAACACCATCTCATATTGCTCAAATCAGCACGCAAACCTTGTTAAAAAAAAACACCTCATGGCACAATGCCTCTTGCCTATTGACTAGATACACAAAAGTATGTGCACACCTGATTGTCGAACATCTCATTCCAAGATCATGGCATTAATGTGTGGTCCCCCTTTTGCTGCTATAACAGCCTCCATTCTTCTGGGAAGTTTTTCCACTAGATGTTGGAACATTGCTGCGGGGACTTGCTTCATTCAGCCACAGAGCATTAGTGAGGTTCGACACAGATCCCTGACCATTTCGAATCCCACCGTACCTTCTCTGCTGTGCAATCCGGTTTCCGAGCTCACGGGTGCACCTCATCCACGCTCAAGGTCCTAAACGATATCATAACCTCCATCGATAAGAGACAGTACTGTGGCAGCCGTCTTCATCGACCTGGCCAAGGCTTTCGACTCTGTCAATCACCGTATTCTTATTGGCAGACTCAATAGCCTTGGTTTCTCAAATTACTGCCTCTCCTGATTCACCAACTACTTCTCTGATAGAGTTCAGTGTGTCAAAACGGAGGCCTGTTGTCTGCACCTCTGGCAGTCTCAATGGGGTTATCACAGGTTCAATTCTCGGGCCGACTCTTTTCTCTGTATATATCAACGATGTCGCTCTTGCTGCTTGGTGATTCCCTGATCTCACCTCTACGCAGACGACACCATTCTGTATACATCTGGCCCTTCTTTGGACACTGTGTTAACTAACCTCCAAACGAGCTTCAATGCCATACAACACTCCTTCTGTGGCCTCCAACTACTCTTAGACGCTAGGAAAACCAAATGCATGCTTTTCAACGTTCGCTTCCCGCACCGCCCGCCCGATAGCATCACTACTCTGGACGGTTCTGACCTAGAATACGTGCACTAACAAATACCTAGGTGTCTGGCTAGACTGTAAACTCTCCTTCCAGACTCTATCAAACATCTCCAATCCAAAATCAATCTAGAATCGGCTTTCTATTTCGCAACAAAGCCTCTTCACTCACGCCGCCAAACTTACCCTAGTAAACTGATATCCTACCGATCCTCGACTTCGGCGATGTCATTTACAAAATCCTTCAATACTCTACTCAGAAAATTGGATGCAGTCTATACAGTGCCATCCGTTTTGTTACCAAAGCTCCTTATACACCACCCATGCGACCTGTATGCTCTAGTCGTTATTATTGCCATACCACCTCATGCCATTTGCACACACTGTATATAGACTTCCTTTGTTTTCTTTTGTTATTTGATTGTACCTTTGTTTTAATTCCATGTAACTCTGGTTGTTGTTTCTGTCGGCACTGCTTTTGCCTTTATCTGGCAGGTCGCAGTTTGTAAATGAGAATTGTTTGCAACTAGCTAACCTGGTTAAATAAAAGTGAAAATAAAAAATGTTGGCGATAAGCCTTGCTCGCAGTGGTCGTTCCAATGAATCCAAATGCGTGCTTGGATAGGGTTGAGGTACAGGGCTCTGTGGCGGCCAGTCCAAGTTCTTCCACACCGATCTCGACAAACCATTTCTGTATGAAACCTCAGCTTTGTGCACGGGGCATTGTCATGGCTGAAAAGGAAAGCGGTCTTCCCCCAAACTGTTGCCACAAAGTTGGAAGCACAGAATCGTCATGAATTTTTTGTATCTGTAGCGTTAAGATTCCTTCACTGGACTAAGCGCAACGCAGAAACACAGACAATTTTCCTCACCAAATTTCAAAGAAGCTCCAATAACATTTATTGTGATGACGTTGCCTTCAAGAGGCAGTTTGGAACTCGGTCGTGTGTGTCGCAATCGAGGAACGGACGATTTTTAGCGCTACATGCTTCAGACACTTGCGCGTCCTGTTCTGTTGAGCTTGAGTGGCCTACACCTTCAGGCTGAGCTGATTGTTGCTCTTCTAAGATGTTTCCACTTTCTCCATAAACAGCACTTACAGTTGACCGTGGC
>NW_019942664.1:379105-404990 GCF_002910315.2 Salvelinus sp. IW2-2015 | reverse complement strand
ACGGTATAGAGGAATGGATGGGTGGTGCTATGGGAGAGGGATGGGTAATGGGCATTAGGGTGAAGGATGAGGATGGGTGGGGGCTAGGATGAGGGATGGGTGGGGCTTAGGATGAGGGATGGTGGGGCTTAGGGTGAGGATGAGGATGGGTGGGGGCTTAGGGATGAGGGATGGGTGGGCTTAGGGTGAGGGATGGGTGGGGCTTGGGGTGAGGGATGGGTGGGGCTTAGGGTGAGGGATGGGTGGGGCTTAGGATGGGATGGTGGGGCTTAGGGTGAGGTATGAACGATGCTGAATGGTGTGTCGACAAGAGCTCTTCACTAGATAGCAAAACAGGCTATTTTCTTGTTGATTCAAAGCAGAATGACTTCCCATTGTTCCTCAACTGCAGTGTATGTTATACCATTTTGTAGCTCTGAGTCTCTACTTTCATATAATGTAAAAAAACACCATTTCAAATGTTGATACATAAGAACGAATCCTGTGGTGAGTCACGAGTTACAAACGAAACATTTGTGTTTAGTGAGTCCGCCAGATCAGAGGCATTAGGGATGACCAGGGATGTTCTCTTGATAAGTGTGTGAATGGGACAATTTTTCTGTCAAAATGTAATGAGTACTTTTGGGTGTCAGGAAAAAATGCATGGAAAAAGAAGTACATAATTTTATTTAGGAATGTAGTGAAGTAAAATTAAAATAGTTAAACTAAGCAGATACCCCCAAAAACTACTTAAGTAGTACTTTTTAAAGTATTTAAGTACTTTACACCTTTATGTGTGTGTTTGCGCCTGCGTGCATGTCTCAGTCACCAGATCTCTACCCAATTGAACACTTATGGGAGATTCTGAGACAGCGTTTTCCACCACCATCAAGAAAACACCAAATTATGGAATTTCTCAGGGATGAATGGTGTCGCATCCCTCCAATAGAGGGGATATGGAAAAAGGGGGAGAACTCGATATGTTGTTTTGAAACAGTTTGGTTACTAGCTAGCTACCTTTTGAGTTTGGCTCCCACGGCGCGGTTGGAATCAGTTCTCGTACTGCTGCTTTCTGCTTTTGGCGGCAGCGTAACCAAGTGGCTTTAGAGTGGAGGGGCGGCAGCGTAGCCTAGTGGTTAGAGTGGAGGGGCGGCAGCGTAGCCTAGTGGTTAGAGTGGAGGGGCGGCAGCGTAGCCTAGTGGTTAGAGTGGAGGGGCGGCAGCGTAGCCTACTGGCTAGAGTGTTGGCCTAGTAACCGAAAGGTTGCAAGATCAAATCCCTGAGCTGACAAGGTAAAAATCTGTCGTTCTGCCGCTGAACAAGGCAATTAACCCACTGTCCCTAGGCCGTCATTGAAAAAAATAATTTGTTCACAACTGAATTTCCTAGTTAAATAAAGGTTAAATAGATAGATATGTTTTAAGAGCCATATCCATGCAATGCTTAGAGAAGATACCATGTCAAGTGTTAGTGACGTGCTGTTGTTGCAGGTTCTAAAGCCTATTATTTTGAAGTGTTGCCGTAGGCCACCAAGAGCGAACAGTCAGTATCTAAATAATATTTGTGAAATGCTTGATAGCGTATGTGCTGGAAACCGAGAGGTCTACTTTATTGGGGACCTGAATATTGACTGCTTTTCATCAAGTTGTCCGCTCAAGAGGAAGCTTCTTACTGTAACCGGTGTCTGTAATCTGGTTCATGTTATTAATCAACCTACCAGGGTGTTTACAAACACTACAGGAACAAGATCATCACATGTATCGATCACATTTTTACTAATGCTGTAGAACTTTGTTCCAAATTGTTTGCATAGTCAACTTACACACAGCTTTGACACACACACTTACCCCACCAGACATGCCACCAGAGGTCTTTTAACAGTGCTCAAATCCAGAACAAATTGAAGAAAGAGTACAGTATTATATGGAGCCATTATTGCATGAAACTCCCTTCCATCTCATATTGCTCAAATCAGCAGCAAACCTTGTTAAAAAAAAACACCTCATGGCACAATGCCTCTTGACTATTTGATACACAAAAGTATGTGCACACCTGATTGTCGAACATCTCATTCCAAGATCATGGGCATTAATATGTTGGTCCCCCCTTTTGCTGCTATAACAGCCTCCATTCTTCTGGGAAGTTTTTCCACTAGATGTTGGAACATTGCTGCGGGGACTTGCTTCCATTCAGCCACAGGCAGCATTAGTGAGGTTCGACACAGATCCCTGACATTTCGAATCCCACCGTACCTTCTCTGCTGTGCAATCCGGTTTCCGAGCTCACGGGTGCACCTCATCCACGCTCAAGGTCCTAAACGATATCATAACCTCCATCGATAAGAGACAGTACTGTGCAGCTGTCTTCATCGACCTGGCCAAGGCTTTCGACTCTGTCAATCACCGTATTCTTATTGGCAGACTCAATAGCCTTGGTTTTCTCAAATGACTGCCTCTCCTGATTCACCAACTACTTCTCTGATAGAGTTCAGTGTGTTCAAAACGGAGGGCCTGTGGTCTGCACCTCTGGCAGTCTCAATGGGGGTATCACAGGGTTCAATTCTCGGGCCGACTCTTTTCTCTGTATATATCAACGATGTCGCTCTTGCTGCTGGTGATTCCCTGATCCACCTCTACGCAGACGACACCATTCTGTATACATCTGGCCCTTCTTTGGACACTGTGTTAACTAACCTCCAAACGAGCTTCAATGCCATACAACACTCCTTCTGTGGCCTCCAACTGCTCTTAGACGCTAGCAAAACCAAATGCATGCTTTTCAACCGTTCGCTTCCCGCACCCGCCCGCCCGACTAGCATCACTACTCTGAACGGTTCTGACCTAGAATATGTGGACAACTACAAATACCTAAGTGTCTGGCTAGACTGTAAACTCTCCTTCCAGACTCATATCAAATCTCCAATCCAAATTCAAATCTAGATCAAATCTAGATCAAATCAAATCGGCTTTCTATTTCGCAACAAAGCCACCTTCACTCACGCCGCCAAACTTACCCTAGTAAAACTGACTATCCTACCGATCTCGACTTCGGCGATGTCATTTACAAAATAGCTTCCAATACTCTACTCAGAAAATTGGATGCAGTCTATACAGTGCCATCCGTTTTGTTACCAAAGCTCTTATACCACCCACCACTGCGACCTGTATGCTCTAGTCGTTATTTATTGCCATACAACCTCATGCCATTTGCACACACTGTATATAGACTTCCTTTTTTTTCTATTGTGTTATTGATTGTACGTTTGTTTATTCCATGTAACTCTGTGTTGTTGTTTCTGTCGCATTGCTTTGCTTTATCTTGGCCAGGTCGCAGTGTAAATGAAATTGTTCTCAACTAGCTTACCTGGTTAAATAAAGGTGAAATAAAAATGTTGGGCGATAAGGCCTTGCTCGCAGTGGGCGTTCCAATGAATCCCAAAGGTGCTTGATAGGGTTGAGGTCAGGGCTCTGTGCAGGCCAGTCAAGTTCTTCCACACGGATCTCGACAAACATTTCTGTATGAACCTCACTTTGTGCACGGGGGCATTGTCATGCTGAAACAGGAAGGGTCTTCCCCAAACTGTTGCCACAAAGTTGGAAGCACAGAATCGTCTAGAATTTTTGTATGCTGTAGCGTTAAGATTTCCCTTCACTGGAACTAAGCGGTCTAACCTGAACTATGAAAAACAGCCCCAGACAATTTTTCCTCCAACAAATTTCCAAAGAAGCTCCCAATGAACATTTATTGTGATGACGTTGCTTCAAGAGGCAGTTTGGAACTCGGTCGTGTGTGTCGCAATCGAGGACAGACGATTTTTATGCGCTACATGCTTCAGCACTTGGCGGTCCTGTTCTGTGAGCTTGAGTGGCCTACCACTTCACGGCTGAGCTGTTGTTGTTTCTAGATGTTTCCACTTCCCAATAACAGCACTTACAGTTGACCGTGGCAGCTCTAGCAGGGCAGAAATTTGATGAACTGACGTGTTGGAAAGGTGGCATCCTATGACTGAGCTCATCAGTAAGGCCATTCTACTGTCAACGTTTGTCTATGGAGATTGCATGTCTGTGTGCTTGYTTTCATACACTTGTCAGCAACGGGGGTGGCTGAAATAGCTGAATCCACTGATTTTAAAAGGTGTCCGCATACTTTTGGCCATATTGTGTGTATATGTATTGATATGCAGGCTATGTGTGCCATTTTAAAATGTATGTAGTTCTGTCCTTGAGATGTTCTATATTATGTCATGTTTTGTGTGGAACCCAGAAAGAGTCGCTGCTACCTTCACAACAGCTAATGGGGACCCTAATAAAATACCTAGAATCTATGCCAAGGCTCATTGAAGCTGTTKTGGCGGCTCGTGGCGGCCCAGCGCCTTAGTAAGAAACTTTATTTTGGTGTTTTGTAGATTGGAGCAGCCTGACCACAGCCAAACCAAATACAATGAAACAAACTAACTTTGCTCCTAGATCCGTTTAAAGCATTCACAAATACTTTGGCACACAATACAAGATTTCTTGGTACAGGTCTCTCTATAGTAAAATAGATCTATGATCTCAATGGAATAMAACTTTTTTAAATAAAAACGAATTAACCATCTCTCTTACCTGCCCTGCACCTTGATGTCAGAGATGGCGTAGAAGTATCTGGACAGGTTGTTTTCATCCACCATGGTGGCCCCGGTGGCCGGTTTCAGAAGCCGTATCCTCAGGTCCGTCACCGTGAAGAAGTCCCGCAGATTCCTGGTGGTGTCCAGTTGACCGTACAGCGATGCCATGTTGTGCAGCCGCGGTCCGGCGAACAGCGCGAACCGATCCTTGATCTCGAAACGGACGGTTTTATCGTACTTCCACACGTAGCCTCGGGAGTAGTCCTCGGTGCAGATGATGTCGAGGAGGGTTCGCTGGGTCAGCTCGTTCACCGCCTTGGGCTCCATGGTGAAGGCGTCGAGGCAGTCGGTAGCGTAGAACTGGTAAGGGATCCAGGTTTTACCGTAGTCTAGCGATTTCTCCAGAAGCATCTGCTCAGGGCGGCCGGACTCGAAGGTGAGGATGATGTCGTCCGTCAGCTCGATAGTTTTGTTCCAGGACAGCGTGATGTTGACCTCCAGGGGTTTGGGGAACGTATTCCATGAACTGGATTGCCAGAAGGTTGTGGGGTTGCGYCCRTCGAAGTCGAACATGAGCTCCGGAGGATGGGCTAGTTCATCTGTGGAGGCGTCACACTCGTTGTTGCACATGTAAGGGTTTTCCTGTGAGAAACAGACGTCAAAGAGTGAAGAAATACCAGGGTTCATTCAGCATCATTATGAGACATTATAATGGCGTCGTAAGGGCCCACTCTGCCTATGACAAGTCTTGCAATGTATTGTAACTGCATCATAATGCATTATAACTATTGACTAGGATAAAGAACAACTGGGAAGAACAACTGCATAATAATCTTCCACTTGACTACCCATCTTCATCCTGTACACTATGCATCCTGTACACTGTGTATCCTGTACACTGTGTATCCTGTACACTATGCATCCTGTACACTGTGTATCCTGTACACTGTGTATCCTGTACACTGTGTATCCTGTACACTGTGTATCCTGTACACTGTGTATCCTGTACACTATGTATCCTGTACACTATGTATCCTGTACACTGTGCATCCTGTACACTATGCATCATGTACACTGTGTATCCTGTACACTGTGCATCCTGTACACTGTGTATCCTGTACACTATGTATCCTGTACACTGTGCATCCTGTGCATCCTGTACACTGTGCATCCTGTACACTGTGTATCCTGTACACTATGTATCCTGTACACTGTGTATCCTGTACACTATGTATCCTGTATGTATCCTGTACAACTGTGTATCCGTACACTGTGTATCCTGTACACTGTGTATCCCTGTACAAACTGTGTAATCCTGTCACTAGCATCCTGTCCCTATGCATCTCTGTACACTGTTATCCCTGTACATTGTGTATCCTGTACACTGTGTTATCCTGTACACTGTAACATCCATGTACATCTGTGTACCTGTAACACTTGGTATCCTGTACACTGGTGCATCTGTACACTTGTGCATCCTGTACAATCTGTGCACCTGTACAACTGTGTATCCTGTATACTGTGCATCCTGTACACTATGCATTCTGTACACTGTCATCCTGTCACTGTGCAATCCTGTAACTGTGCATCCTGTTACACTGTGCATCCTGTACCTGGCATCCTGTACACTGTGTATCCCTTGTTATACTGTGCATCCTGTACACTGGCATCCTGTACACTGTGTAATCCTGTTACAACTTGTATCCTGTTACACTATACATCCTGTACACTGTGCATTCTGTACACTTGTGCATCCTGTACACTGTGCATCCCTGTAACCTGTGTATCTCTTACACTGTGTAATCCTGTACCTGTGTTCCTGTACACTGTGTATCCTGTATACTGTGCAATCCTGTACTGTGTATCCTGTACACGGTGTATCCTGTATACTGTGCCTCCTGCACACTGTGTTATGCCCTGTACACGGTGTACTCCTGTACAACTGTGCATCATGTACACTGTGCATCATGTACACTGTGGCTCAGTGTTACACTGTGTATCCTGTACACTGTGCATCCTGTACCACTGTGATCCTGTACAGCTGTGTAACTCCTGTACACTGTGTATCCTGTAACGTGTACCTGTACACTGTGCATCCTGTACACTGTGCGATCCTGTAAGCACTGTGCATTCCTGTTACTGTGCATCCTGTACACGGTCTTTTTCACCCAACCCTTCCCTCTACTAACTAATGTCACCTCCACCTACTAGTAGAGAGATTAATTCATCTGTCCATAATTACGTTGGGAATCTGTTGTCTGACGTCTTTTCATCATCCGTCCTCTACTCTGTATTCCCCCACCACTCATTCTCTCCCAGTATGTCTCCGTCTCATCTACTCTATCACCAACCACATTGACTGTGTGATGGCATATTCTGCTGTTCTATAGGTATAGATGGTGAAGCGGAATCCTCATGACTACCTCTTAATGAAACACATAGCTGAGAACATACGCATTATTTCATGGCCTTCATCTGCACAGCAACTGCCTGCACACCGAGACTCAGCAAGCGCTCTGTGTGTGTGTGTGTGTGTGTGTGTTTGTGGGTGGCTTGTGTGTGCTGTGTGTTTGTTGTGTTGTTGTGGTTGTTTTTGTTATGTGTTGGTGTGGTTTGCTGTGCTATGAGTTGACGTGAGAGGTGCATTAAAACACTCACATTGGACATTCATCTCAACACTCTACACTCTGTTATAACAATGGGGCCAGCCACAGATGAGGACTTTGATATCAATTAAAAACTTTCGTTTAGCCCTGTATAATTTCAGAGTACTAATGTTGGCTTTTTTTAAATGTAAAAAGGTACTTAGCACTTGAAATAGGCAGTATGATATGCGGTTGTGATACAGCCAACACATTCAACCAGACGTCATGTTTAACTGAAAGGGAATGCTTGATCTGATGTTTTCCATTCATGCTTCGTAAAACACAGGTGTCGACTAACGGTGAAATGATTACTGACGGGTCCTTTTCCAACAATTGCAGAGTTGAAGATACAATATCATATGACATATAGAATCTGCACACAAGAAGATAAATACACAGCTAATAATCATACAAAGTTTAAAAAAATAACAGGATAATATACAGAGAGTACCAGGTAATAACATGGTTATATACAGTGAGTACCAGGTAATACATGGTTATATACAGGGAGTACAGGAATAACATGGCTTATATACAGGGAGTACCAGGTAATAACATGGTTATATACAGGAGTACCAGGTAATAACATGGTTATATTACAGGGAGTACCAGGTATAACATGGTTATATACGGGAGTGCCAGGTCATAACATGGTTATATACAGGGAGTACCCAGGTAATAACATGGTTATAATACAAGGGAGTACAGGTAATAACATGGTTATATACAGGAAGTACCTGTAATCATGGTTATATACAGGGAGTACCAGGTAATAACATGGCTATATACAGTGAGTACCAGGTAATAACATGGCTATATACAGTGAGTACAGGTAATAACATGGTTATATACAGGGAGTACCAGGTAATACATGGTTATATAAGCGAGTACCAGGTAATAACATGGTTATATACAGTGAGCTAGAGTAATAACATGGTTATAATACAGGAAGTACAGGTAATAACATGGTTATTATACAGGGAGTACCAGGTAAATAACAATGGCTATATATACAGAGTACCAGGTAATAACATGGCTATATACAGGGAGTACCAGGTAATAAACATGGCTATTACAGGAGTGCCAGGTAATCAATGGTTATACAGATGGCCAGGTAATAACATGGCTATATACAGGAAGTCCAGGTAATAACATGGCTATATACAGGAGTACCAGGTAATAACATGGCTATAACAGGGTGTACCAGGTAATAACATGGCTATAATACAGAGTACCAGGTAATAACATGTAATAGCAGTGAGTACAGTATACATGGTTATATACAGAGTACCAGGTAATAACATGGCTATATACGGGAGTACCAGGTAATAACATGGCTATATACAGAGTACCAGGTAATAAATGCTATATACAGAGTACCATGGTAATAACATGGCTATATACAGGGAGTACCAGGTAATAACATGGCTATATACAGGGAGTACCAGGTAATAACATGGCTATAACAGGGAGTACCAGTAATAACATGGCTATATACAGGGAGTACCAGGTAATAACATGGCTATATACAGGGTGTACTGCAGGTTAATACATGGCTATATACAGGGTGTAGCAGGTAATAACGATGGCTATTACAGGGTGTACAGGTAATACAGGCTATATACAGGGTGTACCAGTAATAACATGGCTATATACAGGTGTACCAGGTATACATGGCTATATACAGGAGTACAGGTAATAACATGGCTATATACAGGGTGTATCGCGGTAATAACATGGCTATATACAGGTAACGATACATCATGGCTATATTTACATGTTACAGGTAATAATGCATGGTTACAGTATAATGCTATAACAGGGAGTACCAGGTAATAACATGGCTATATACAGGGTACGGTAAATCTTATCTGTGTTTGGTATAGTGTGTGATTATATACAAATAGCAAGTATAACTGGTATACAGGTACAGTAATCTGGCTTTACAGGGTGACAAGTAATAACATGGCTATAATACAGTGAGTACCAGGTTAATATACATGGTTATATACGAGAGTACCAGGTAATAACATGGGTATATACGGTACAGAATAACAGGTAATAAGGGGTACATGATACGTTATGGGATATACAGGGAGTACCAGGTAATAACATGGCTTATATACAGGGTGTACCAGGTAATAACATGGCTATAATACAGAGTACCAGGTAATAACATGGCTATATACAGGTGTACCAGGTAATACATGGCTATATACAGGAGTACCAGGTAATAACATGGCTATATACAGGAGTACCAGGTAATAACATGCTATATACAGAGAGTACCAGGTAATACATGCTATATACAGGTGTACAGGTAATACATGGCTATATACAGGGTGTACCGGTATAACATGGCTATATACAGGGTGTACCAGGTAATAACATGGCTATATACAGGGGTACCAGGTAATAACATGGCTATATACAGGGAGTACCAGGTAATAACATGGCTATATACAGGAGTACCAGGTAATAACATGGCTATATACAGGGTACCAGGTAATACAGGTATATACAGGGTGTACCAGGTATAACATGGCTATATACAGGGAGTACCAGGTAATAACATGGCTTATATACAGGGTGTACCAGGTAATAACATGGCTATATACAGAGTACCAGGTAATAATGGCTATATACAGGGTGTACCAGTAATAACATGGCTATATACAGAGTACCAGGTAATAACATGGTTATATACAGAGAGTACCAGGTAATAACATGGCTATATACAGGTGTACCAGGTAATAACATGGCTATATACAGGTGTACCAGGTAATAACATGGCTATATACAGGGAGTACCAGGTAATAACATGGCTAATACAGAGTACCAGTTAATAACATGGCTATATACAGGGTACCAGGTAATAACATGGCTTATAACAGGGGTACCAGGTAATAACATGGCTATATACAGGAGTACCAGGTAATAACATGGCATATACAGGTGTACCAGGTATAACATGGCTATATACAGGGTGTACCAGGTATACATGGCTATTACAGGGGTACCAGGTAATAACATGGCTATATACAGGGTGTACCAGGTAATACATGGCTATATACAGGTAGTACAGGTAATAACATGGCTATATACAGAGTACCAGGAAATAACATGTTATATACAGAGTACCAGGTAATAACATGGTTATATAACAGGGAGGTACCAGGTAATAACATGGCTATATACAGAGTACCAGGTAATAACATGGCTATATACAGAGTACCAGGTAAATAACATGGCTATATACAGAGTACCAGGTAATAACATGGCTTTTACAGAGTACCAGGTAATAACAGGCTATATACAGGGAGTACCAGGTATAACATGGCTATATACAGAGTACCAGGTAATAACAATGGTATATATACAGGGTACCGAGGTAATAACATGGCTATTACAGAGTACCAGGTAATAACATGGTATATACAGAGTACCCAGGTAATAACATGGTTTATATACAGGTTACCAGGTAATAACATGGCTATATACAGGGTGTACAGGTAATACATGGCTATATACAAGTACCAGGTAATAACATGGCTATATTACAGGAGTACCAGGTAATAACATGGCTATATACAGGAGTCCAGGTAATAACATGGCTATATACAGAGTACAGGTAAACATGGCTATATACAGAGTCCAGGTAATAACATGGCTATATACAGAGTACCAGGTAATAACATGGCTATATAAGAGTACCAGGTAATAACATGGCTATATACAGGTGTACCCAGTACCGAGTCGATGTTTAGGGGTACGTTATTGAGGTATCAATCTGCACATAGGTACAGTAAAGTGACTAGGCAACAGGATAGATAGTAGACTGAGCTGTAGCAATACCATATGTGGAGCAGTGGTATAGTGTGTGTGTGGACATGTTTAACTATTCTTGTGGGGACCAGAAATTTGACCAACTGTGGATATTATTTTGGTCCTCACAAGGTCAAATACTATTTCTAAGGGGTTAAGGCTAGAATTAGTATTAGGATTAGAATTACTGTAGGGTGAGGGTTAGGGGTTGGATTATGGTTAGGTTTTTGGGTTAAGGTTAGGGTAAGAGTACGGTTTATGGGTTAGGGAGATACGATTTTGAATGGGAATGAATTGTTTTGTTCCCACAAGGTATAGCTGTCGAAATCAAATAACATTTGATTGGTCACAGTACACATTTTTGTGAGTGTGTGGGTCCGTAGTCCAGTGTGGTGTGTGTGGTGAGTGTGGTGGTAGAGTCCAGTGTGTGTGTGTGTGTGTGTGTGTGTGTGTGTAGAGCCTGCCAGTGTGTGTGTGTGTGGGTAGAGTCCAGTGTGTGTGTGTGTGGTGTAGAGTCCAGTGTGAGTGTGTGGGTAGAGTCCAGTGTGTGTGTGGTGTGGGTAGAGTCCAGTGTGTGAGGTGTGTGGTGGTAGAGTCCAGTGTGAGTGTGTGTGGGTAGAGTCCAGTGTGAGTGTGTGGGTAGAGTCCAGTGTGTGTGTGTGGGTGGGTAGTCCAGTGTGAGTGTGTGTGGGTAGAGTCCAGTGTGTGAGTGTGTGGGTAGAGTCCAGTGTGTGTGTGTGGTGGGTAGAGTCCAGTGTGAGTGTGTGTGGGTAGAGTCCAGTTGATGGTGTAGAGTCCAGTGTGTGTGTGTGTGGGTAGAGTCCAGTGTGAGTGTGTGGGTAGAGTCCAGTGTGTGTGTGTGTGGGTAGAGTCCAGTGTGAGTGTGTGGGTTAGAGTCATGTTGTGTGTGAGTTGTGGGTAGAGTCCAGTGTGAGTGTGTGGGTAGAGTCGCAGTGTGTGTGTGTGTGGGTAGAGTCCAGTGTGAGTGTGTGGGTAGAGTCCAGTGTGTGTGTGAGTGTGTGGGTAGAGTCCAGTGTGTGGGTAGAGTCCAGTGTGTGTGTGAGTGTGTGGGTAGAGTCCAGTGTGTGCATAGAGTCAGTGCAAGAGAGTTAGTTTCAAAAAAGGGTAAATGCAGGTTGTCCGTGTAGCCATTTGATTAGCTATTTAGCAGTCTTATGGCTTGGGGTTAGAAGCTGTTCAGGGTCCTGTTGGTTCCAGACTTCGGCACCACTTAGCGTGCAGTAGCAGAGAGAACAAGACTCCAGCCTCCGTGATGACGGTCAGCGTGGAGGATGAATTGTTAACCACCGCTACCATTTAAGGGCAGCCAGGAAGTCCAGGATCCAGTTGGACCCTGAACAGCGTCTAAATAGACGGTTATTAACCAAATAACTATAGACTTTTTCCCCCTTTTTTTTTTACTCATCAACATATACTGCTGCTACTGTTTATTATTTATCCTGTTGCTTAGTCACTTTATTCCTAGTTATATGTACAGTTGAAGTCGGAAGTTTACATACACCTTAGCCAAGTACATTTAAACTCAGTTTTTCACAATTCCTGACATTTAATCCTAGTAAAAATTCCCTGTCGTAGGTCAGTTAGGATCACCACTTTATTTTAAGAAGGTGAAATGTCAGAATAATAGTAGAGAWTTATTTATTTCAGCTTTTATTTATTTCATCTTGTTTCCAATAGGTCAGAAGTTTACATACACTCAATTAGTATTTGGTAGCATTGCCTTTAAATTGTTTAACTTGGGTAAAATGTTTCAGGTAGCCTTCCACAAGCTTCCCACAATAAGTTGGGTGAATTTTGGCCCATTCCTCCTGACAGAGCTGGTGTAACTGAGTCAGGTTTGTAGGCCTCCTTGCTTGCACACAATTGTTCAGTTCTGCCCACAAACGTTCTATAGGATTGAGGTCAGGGCTTTGTGATTGCCGCTCCAATACCTTGACTTTGTTGTACTTAAGCCATTTTGCCATAACTTTTGAAGTATGCTTGGGGTCATTATCCATTTGGAAGACCCATTTGAAACCAAGCTTTAACATCCTTAAGACTGATGTCTTAAGATGTTGCTTCAATATATCCACATCATTTTCCTTCCTCATGATTTGGAATTGTGAAAAACTGAGTATAAATGTATTTGCCTAAGCTTCCGACTTCAACTGTATATATTATATTATAGCACACAAATAATTATACCTACCTCGGCCTAAACATCGACACCCCAGGTTACTTCCACAAGGCTGTAAACGATCAAAGAGGCAAGGCAAATTGGGCCTTCTATTCCTTCAAAAGGAACATAAAAAAATCAATATCCCAATTAAGATATGGCTAAAAACACTTCAATCAATTATCAAACCCATTGCTCTATGTGGTTGTGAGGTCTGGAGTCACCAACCAATCATTCACAAATTAGGACAAACACCCAATCGAGACTCAGCTAGCAATAAAGCAAGAAATATACTATGTGTACAATGGAAAATCCCAAACAATGCATGTCAAGCAGAATTATGACTATACCCGCTAAGTATCAAAATCCAGAAAAGAGCTGTTAAATTCTACAACCACGTAAAGGGAAGCGATGCCCACACATTCCACCACAAAGACCTCACCTACAGAGAGATGAACCTAGAGAAGAGTACCCTCAGCCAGCCGGTCCAGCCAGCCGGTTCTGGGGCTCTGTTCACAAACACAAACAGACCCCACAGAGCCCCAGGACAGAAACAGATTTGGACACAACTAAATTATGAGAAAGCAAAAAGACAACTATTTGACACACTAGAAAGAATCAACCAAAAAACCAGCTCAAATTCCAACGTTATCTGTCCCTAAACAGAGAGTACACAGTGAGAGTACACAGACCTGACCACTGTGACTGACCCTAAATTAAGAAAATGAGCACAGCCTTGCTATTCAGAGAMGCCGTCATAGGCAGACCTGGCTCTCAAGAGAAGACAGGCTATGAGCTGCACTTTCTAACCTCCTGTAAAATGTATGACCACATRAGAGKCACATTTCCCACAGATCACACAGACKCACAAAGAATTTGAAAACAAATCAGACATTGATAAACTGCCATCTCCGTTAGGTGAAGTATTGCAGTGTGTTTATTTCCCTTTTTGTATATTTTATTTATTCCATTTGCTTTGGCAATGTGAACATACTCTATGTTTTCCATGCAAATAAAGACCATTAAACTGAATAGAGAGAGAGAGAGAGCTTCGATGATGAGAGCGTGAAGCTGCTCTTGTATTTGTATTTCATTTGATGTCATGGCCAGACACTGGGATGAGTGCTCTTCAGAGACATAAGTGTGTGTGTGTATGTGCTTCCCTGAAGCCTTATTCAAAGACACAATGAAATACCCAAACTGTCCATGGCTAATGAAAAAAAACAATTTCCCCTCTCGAGCAGGAGTGAACCCGAGATCCACGGTGACATCAAAATCATTTTATTTTACGGAAAATAAACTGTGAAGCGCCGTGAGATTGCTGCGGACGCGGTTTCGCTCAATTTCATCTATTATTATTGTATTTCTTATGGACTGGCTCACGATGACTTCTACCCCTCAGGGAGGTTGTCAGTCAAGTCATCTGAGCAGGATATACTGGTGACTCTTTATCACCAATCACAGCGCTGTATTATCTAGCCACTGGAGGTAGACTGGAGACGAGAGAAACACTTTCCAGACTTGTCACTTGTCTTGCTGTAGATGTTTTGCATGGGTTGATACATGGGTTGATACAGCGAATCAACCTTAACATCCTAATATAGAGGAACAGCAGCGGTAGTGGATAGATGGGTATTAATACAAAGGTCAGGATCTCTCACTGGTTCCAGCGGTGGTTATTTGACAACAAAACATGACCTTATGAAGATCGATAACCCTCTCTGGTCACTGCACACCGTAGGGCTCAAATGCTATAAGATACAGATCCGGCACTGGAGGAGGCTATTGGAAAATTATAAGAGCTCTCTTTGTTCTGTCCTCTCCTGCTGGCCACTGCTAAGAATGAGAGGGGGAGGATAGTCTCAAAAACTKTCCCAACAACTCACGAGGAAGACATTCCAGAACGTCACGACCTTTACAGTAGTTTTAGTTAAAGGTAGTTGATGCAAACTAGTCGCATGAGAAATGCACTCATTAAAAATGTACCTCTCTGATCTCCGTCTTGCTATTTTGTATTTTTATTAAGAAAAAGAGTCCATTGAAACCAGACCGTAGTCACTGTGTTGCCTAGGGAGAGGAGGAAGGAGAGAGAGGAAACTTCCTCACAAAGGTATGACCATATTAGACACATTTTCCTCAGATTACACAGATCCACAAAGCATTTTAAAACACATCCACTCTTAATTCAGCCTGTTACACAGCGTTGTGTTCGAGAGCACCTAAAACAAGACTTATTCAAGACCAAGACCGTAGAAAATCGACTCAGAGTGAAGACCAAGACAGGAGGGGGGGAAAGACAGAGTCAAGACCGAGACCGGGCAGGGGGACAAGGGGTCTGAGACATAGTCAAGACCGAGACCGGGCGGGAGACAAGGGGTTCTGAAGACAATAGTCAGACCGAGACCGGGCAGGGGACAAGGGGTCTGAGACATAGTCAAGACCGAGACCGGGCGGGGACAAGGGGTCTGAGACATAGTCAAGCGCGAGACCGGGCAGGGGACAAGGGGTCTAAGACATAGTCAAGACGCGAGAAACCCGGGCAGGGGGACAAGGGGTCTGAGACATAGTCAAGACCGAGACCGGGCAGGGGACAAGGGGTCTGAGACATAGTCAAGAGCGAGACCGGGCAGGGGGACAAGGGGTCTAAGACATAGTCAAGACCGAGACCGGGCAGGGGGACAAGGGGACCGAGACCAGAAAAATGCAAACACCATAATAAGATTCTTGCTCGTTAGCCTAACTTCCAGTCATGGGCAACGTTAGCAAGTTAATTAACATTAACCTTCTTTATCTAGCTATTGAACTTCCATCCTCTCAGGCCAGGGGCACAACAATGTACGAATTAATGGTTGGATCAGAATCGCCGTTATAATCATTGGCCAGGACGGAGAATTATGTCAAATAATTGCCCATTTTAGCTAGGTGGCTAGCTAGCCACCGGAGGACAACAACACAACGAGATGAAACAATTCAAGTTTTTCTGTCAATGACGTTTGCTTTCAATGGGATTTGATAGGAGTGACACCAAATCCAAGCTAGCTTCAATGACACTTTTCTTTTGTTTTGCTGCACCAGGACCATTCACAGTTGAATGTTTTTATATATTATTTTTGTCAAGGGAGGCCAGATACTCACTGGCTTCCCTTTGCCTTCAATGCTACTGGTGGCAACAATGTCATACTCGTTTGGACCAGACAGCATCAGACAGATGATCTTAATGTGGAGAGACAGAGGGGCTCTGTTTGCTTTCTCCTGTGAGATACATTCCGCCTCTTGCGAATTGAAGAAATTATGAAACAGAGAGAGACAAGATAAACATTTTTTTAATGTGTTTATATATATTTCTTGGGGGGGGGGGGTAAATGTTTTGGGGAAGCAAAACACAGCATCCATGAACACACGCAACCACTGGAGAACAAGACAGGTCTCGAGTACTACAACACTGCTGTTACCAGGAAAGGTCAAGGGTTACCAGGAAAGGTCAACCAGTAGAGCACTAACAACATATATTTATCTGTTTTTATTTATTTTCCCTTTCATACTTCAACTATTTTCACATTGTCACAACGCCGTACATAGCCAATAATGTAACATTTGAAATATCTACATTATTTTAAAACTTTTGTGATGTTTACTCATTGTTTATTTGCCTTGATTATTTCCCTTTTGTTTATTGTCTATTCCACTAAACATGCCAGTAAAACKCTTTGACTAGAATAGAATTGAGAGAGAGAATTCTAATCTATTCTGTTTTTGGTTGATTCTTTCCAGTGTTACGAGAGAGTGGTAGATAGAGAGAGGGAAAGAGCTAAGCAGGAAAAGAGAGGTAGTAGCTCGTCTCTTTATTAGAATGGCTGACAACAATGGTTTGGATCAGAGAGTGGTAGGCCCTAAAAATTGTCAAAGATCCCAGCCAACCCAGTCATAGACTGCTCTTTCTTCTACCGTATGGCAAGCGGGACCGGAGCGCCAAGTCTAGGACCTAAAMGCTTCTCAACAGCTTTTACCCCCAAGCCATAAGATTCCTGAACAGGTAATCAAATGACTATTTGCATTGTGTGTGTCCCCCACCAACCCCTCTTTTACACTGCTGCTACTCTCTGTTTATCATATATGCATAGTCACTTTAACCATACCTACATGTGTATATACTACCTCAATTAGCCCGACTAACCGGTGCCCCCGCACATTGGCCACCCGGACTATCTGCATTGTGTCCCGCCACCCGCCACCCACCACCCGCCAACCCCTCTTTTACGCTGCTGCTACTCTCTGTTTATCATTATGCATAGTCACTTTAACCATATTTACATGTATATATTACCTCAATTAGCCCGACTAACCGGTGCCTGTATATTACCTCGCTACTGTATAAGCCTCTACTGTATACTTACCATCGTACTGTATAAAGAACTCGCTACTGTATAAAGCCTTGCTACTGTATATTACCTCGCTACTGTATAAAGTCGCTACTGTATATACTGTACGCTACTGTATAAGCTTGCTACTGTATATTACCTCGCTACTGTATAAAGCCTTGCTACTGTATATTCCTCGCTACTGTATAAAGCCTTGCTACTGTATAAAGCCTTGCTACTGTATAAACCTGCTACTGTATAACTGATCTGTATATAGCCTCACTACTGTTATTATTCACTGTCTTTTTACTGTTGTGTTTTATTTCCTTATCTATTGTTCACCTAATACCTATTTTTACTTAAAAATTGCACTGTTGGTTAGTAAGTAAGCATTTCACTGTATACCTGTTGTATTCGGCGCACGTGACAAATAAACTTTGATTTGATCTCCATCGCCACGGATCAGTAACTCTACCAAGCTGGGTTCTAAACAGGGCTATCTGATCTGTGATCAGTACTTATCGGTTTTTTTCTCCATCAGAGTAATTCGACCAAAGATGGGTTTCAACAAGGCTATCTGATCTGGGATCAGGGAGACACACTGACTGCATAGTGTAGGTGACGTTACTTAAACAGAAAGGTGGTGGGTTGAGGCAGTTCTCAGCAAATGGCAGAAGTGGACAGAAAGAGAGAGCTCCTTGGAGGCGAGACAGAAGTGGACAGAAAGAGAGAGCTCCTGGGAGGTGAGACAGAAGTGGACAGAGAGAGAGCTCCTGGGAGGTGAGACAGAAGTGGACAGAAAGAGAGAGATCCTGGGGTGAGACAGAAGTGGACAGAGAGAGAGCTCCTGGGAGGTGAGACAGGAGTGGAACGAAAAGAGAGAGATCCTGGGCGGTGAGACAGGAAGTGGACAGAGAGAGAGCTCCTGGGAGGTGAAGCAGAAGTGGACAGAAAGAGAGAGCTCCTGGGCGGTGAGAACAGAAGTGGACAGAGAGAGGAGCTCCTGGGAGGTGGAGACAGAAGTGGACAAAAAAGGGAGAGCTCCTGGGCGGTGAGACAGAAGTGGACAGAAAGAGAGAGCTCCTGGAGGTGAGACAGAAGTGGACAAAAAATAGAGAGATCCTTGGAGTGAGACAAGAAGTGGACAGAAAGAGAGAGCTCCTGGGAGGTGAGACAGAAGTTGGACAGAAAGAGAGAGCTCCTGGGAGGTGAGACAGGAGTGGACAGAAAGAGAGAGATCCTGGGCGGTGAGACAGAAAGTGGACAGAGAGAGAGCTCCTGGAAGGTGAGACAGAAGTGGACAGAAAGAGAGCTCCTGGTAGGTGAGACAGAAGTGGACAGAGAGAGAGAGCTCCTGGGAGGTGAGACAGAAGTGGACAGAGAGAGAGAGCTCTGGGAGGTGAGACAGAAGTGGACAGAAAGAGAGAGTTCCTGGCGGTGAGGAGACAGAAGTGGGACAGAAAAGAGAGAGCTCCTGGGTGGTGAGACAGAAGTGGACAGAGAGAGAGAGCTCCTGGGAGGTGAGACAGAAGTGGACAAAAAAGGGAGAGCTCCTGGGCGGTGAGACAGAAGTGGACAGAAAGAGAGAGCTCCTGGGCGGTGAGACAGAAGTGGACAGAAAGAGAGAGCTTCCTGAGGTGAGACACAGAAAGTGGACAGAAAGAGACGAGATCCTGGGAGGTGAGACAGAAGTGGACAGGAAGAGATGCTGCTGGAAGAGGTGAGACAGAAGTGGAAGAGAAAGAGAAGAGCTCCTGGGAGGTGAGACAGAAGTGGACAGAAAGAGAGCTGCTGGGAGGTTGAGACAGAAGTGGACAGAAAGAGAGCTCCTGGGAGGTGAGACAGAAGTGGACAGAAAGAGAGCTGCTGGGAGGTGAGACAGAAGTGGACAGAAAGAGAGCTCCTGGGAGGTGAGACAGAGTGGACAGAAAGAGAGCTGCTGGGGGAGGTGAGACAAGAAGTGGACAGAAAGAGAGCTCCTGGGCGGTGAGACAGAAGTGGACAGAAGAGAGAGAGCTCCTGGAAGGTGAGACGGGAGTGGTTGACAGAAAGAGAGCTCCTTGGAGGTGAGACAGAGGAGGGGGTGGACAGTTCATACCTAACATCAGTCAATTTTCCACTAATTTCTTATTGTCATTTCCATTAGAGAACGCTGAGGTAATCTCACCAGATAAAGTGGCAATAAATTCTAGCAGTGTTAACGCTACGAACACCTCAAATAACATAACACACGACATGACAGCAGATTATCCCTCGGTCATTCAGATCTAGGTCGTGTAGGCCTATTGTGCGTGCATGTGCGTCGTGTGTGTGTGTGTGTGTGTGGTGTTAGTGCTCAGCAATTCAGATGCTTTCTTTAAGATCAGTTTGGTTCGTTTATTAAAAAAACGAATCACGGTTTTTTGATATTTAAATTATTATATTTTGTAATAATGTTGTAACAACACAGAATAAAACAATACAACTCCCATGATGGTAGTGAACTGCCCTTTACCTGCTGAATCACCTTTATGAATCATTATCGATTCTTAAAAAAGCTTAAACCGTTGTGTGGGGGGTGGGGGGGGGGGGGGGTTCCTAAGCTGATATGTGGAATGTTTTAAGAATGGCTATACATACTATGGTTCGTTTAGAAATCATTTTACATTTAGGACTCCCTTTAGATATAATAAAATATATTTTTCAATATATATTTTTTATTTGTCCTTTTACTTCTATAGCCCAGCGAAACAACATTGAATAACACATTCATAAATGGCCAAATAAGATTCCAAGTCACTATCTCTTTTCTAGAGAGCTGCTGCCTACGTTGTCTGACAAAATCATGTTTTAGTAGTTGTTCTAAGTAAATAAAGGCAATACTTTTATGACTGCTGAATACCAACTTATCAACCACTTAGATCATATATTTTCTGGTAGAGATACCTGGTGAAGCAACAGCTCTCTATCGCACGTCTTCTGTTTCTTCTCACCCTCTCTGTGGTATAAAGCGCACAATGGAGTATGGTTATAGGAGGTTAATTATCGCGTTTTCTTGCTAACTATGTAAGAGTATAGGCCTGTTGGAAACTCACAACTCCCAACTGACAATCGCAACAGTTTGGGCTTGATAATCTGAATTTAATCTATAAATGGAAGTCAACTTAGTTGTTTAAAAAATGGAAATGTAGTACCTGCACCACTTCACCACCCTCATCCCTCACCTCACCACTTCACCACACTACCCGCATCTCATCCCCGTCATCTCACACCACTTCCCACCACCGCCAGAGAAGGACCTCATCCCACTCATCTCACACTTCACACCACCCACCCCTCACTCCCCTCACCTCACCACTTCCACCACCACCTCTCCCCTCACCCCTCATCTCACCACTTTCACCACACACCCCTCATCATCCCCTACCTCACCCCCTCATAACTCAACCATTCAACCACCACCACCCTCATCCCCTGACCCCCCTCATCTCACCAGTTTCACCACCCCACCTCATCCCCTCAACCCACCCACTTCAACACCACTTCACACGCTCTCCCCTCACTCCCTCATCTCCACAACTTCACCCACACTACCTCCACCTCATCCCCACACCCCCTATCTCACCACCCCACCTCATCCCCCCCTCACCACTCCCACACCCACACCCTCACCTCCTCATCTTATCACCACCACCCACTACTCACCCCTCAATCACATTCACACCCTCACCTCACCCCCACTTCACCATCTTCACACCATCTTCACCACCAACACCCCACCTCATCCTTTGATCTCAACTCTCACCTCACCACTTCACCACCCCACCCTCATCCCTCTTCAATCTTCATATCCCTCACCTCACCACTTCACCACCCCACCTCATCCCCCACCTCATCCTCTCACCTCACCCTCACCTCATCCCTCACACTCTTCACCACTTCACACACACCACCATATTCTTCACCCCTTCATCCCTCACCTTCCCACCTCCCACCTCACCACTTCACCCCACCCCACCTCATCCCCTCACCACCATCACCATATCACCACCATCCCTCATCCTCCACCCACTTCACCACCTAACCTCACCACCTCCTCCACCTCTCCACCTAATCCTCTCCACCTCTCCACCTAACCTCTCCCACCTAACCTCTCCACCTCATCACCTAACCTCTCCCTAACTTCTCCTACCTCATCACCTAACCTCTCCACCTTCATCACTAACTCTCTCCCACCTCATCACCTAACCTCTCCACCTCATCACCTAACCTCTCCACTAACCTCACCACAGAATCTCTCCACCTAACCTCTCACCACTAACCACCTACCAACCTAACCTCACCACATAACCTCTCCACCTCATCACCTAACCCCTCCACCTCACCACATAACCTCTCCACCTCATCACCTAACCCCTCCACCTCATCACATAACCTCTCCACACATCACCTAACCTCTCCACCTCATCACCCTAACCTCTCCACCTAACCTCACCACATAACCTCTCCAACTCATCACATAACCTCTCCACCCCATCACCTTACCTCTCCACCTCATCACTTAACCTCTCCACCTAACCTCACCACATAATTCTCCACCTCTCCCCTAACCTCATCACTAACCTCTCCACCTAACCTCACCACATAACCTCTCCCACCTCATCACCTAACCTCTCCACCTAACTCACCACTTCATCTTACTTTTCCTCTATTATACACTCCAACAAAACACCTTTTGTTCATGACATCTCACTGCAGCATCTCACTGCAGTTCATCACGACATCTCACTGTTCATCAGACATCTCTATTTGTCCAGCAGGAATATTTCTTATGATGATTCATTTCTGATCAAATTACAAGCTAACTAGCAATATTGTGGTGGTGGTGGGGGTGATGTGTGGTGGTGGTAGTAGTGGTGGTGGGGGTGGTGATGCTGGTGGTAGTTGTGGGGGTGATGGTGGTGTAGTGGTGATGCTGGTGGTAGTTGTGGGGGTGATGGTGGTGGTAGTGGTGATGCTGGTGGTAGTGGTGGGGGTGGTGATGCTGGTGGTAGTGGTGGGGGTGATGGTGGTGGTAGTGGTGATGCTGGTGGTAGTGGTGGGGTGGTGGTGGTAGTGGTGGTAGTGGTGGTGTGTTCGTTGGTGATGCTGGTGGTAGTGGTGGGGGTGATGGTGGTGGTAGTGGTGATGGTGGTGGTAGTGGTGATGCTGGTGGTAGTGGTGGGGTGTGGTGTGGTGATGCTGGTGGGGGTGATGGTGGTGCTGGTGGGGGTGATGGTGGTAGTGGTGGGGGTGGTGGTGGTGATGCTGGTGGTGGTGGCGTGGCATGTGTGTATGAAGGGCAGTTCAGAAGGCTGAAAACACCAGGATTCAATCAACAGCTCTAGCCTCTGTACCAAATTATACCCTATTCCCTATATGGTGSACTACATTTGACCAGAGCCCTGTGGCACCATATTCCCTATATAGTGCACTGCTTTTACCAGGAACCATAGGGCTCTGGTCTAAAGTAGTGCACTACATAGGGGATAGGGTACCATTTGGGATGCACACATAGATTCTCTCCTCACAGAAGGCTGATTAGAGCTGGGTTTAGTTGTAGTCTGGTTTTGACAAGTTTCCCCCCTTTCACTCAAAAAAAGCTATTAAAAAAAATGAAGGCCTTCTATTTATCCTTTATGCTGTTCTGAGGACAGCCTCTTTCAAAAAGAGTCAGTGGACTAGAGTCTGGTGCTTTGCTGTTTTCACTGAGCAGCCTGGGGTTACTATATTTACAAAGAGCTTCCACACAGAGAAAGAGAGAGGAGAGACAGAGAGAGAGAGAAGCAAAGAAGAGAGGGTGTGAGAGTGGGTGAGAGTGGGTGAGAACGATAGACAGAGAGATTTTTTTTGTCCTGTTCACTTGCCCGTGTAAAAGATGAGCGCTGCAGTTCAAATGCTTGTCATGTTAATCCCATTAGGAATAATCCCAGACCTAAAATGAGGAACACAGGCGTTCTCTCTGAGCTGAAGGCCAGTGACATCATCTAGACCATCCACAGGGAAAGAAGGATCTGATTCAGAGCAGAGAGACACAAAGAGGATATGAGCATCCTGTTTAGTCTCTGTGTTAGTCACACTCCTAGTATGATACACATATTGTCAGGGTTGGATGTCCTTGACAGGCTCAGATCTCAGATACTAGCTACAGTAGGCCACTAACTCAACTGAGCTGCTAGCTAGCTAACTTCGAGCACTATTTAGCTAAGTGATTTAAATGGCATCAGCTAGCTAACGTCCTATTAGCTAGCTAACTTCCTATCAATTATCTTTCTTGATGGAATCATCAGCTAGCTAACTTCCTATCAGCTAGCTCTCTTGATGTAATCATCAGCTAGCTAACTTCCTATCAGCTAGCTCTCTTGATGTAATCATCAAGCTAGTACTTCCTATCAGCTAGTCTCTGATGTATTCATCAGCTAGATAAATTCCTATCAGCTAGCTCTTTGATTGTAATCATCAGCTAGCTAACTTCCTATCAGCTAGTTTCTTGATGTAATCATCTTCTAGCTAACTTCTATCGGCTAGCTCTTGATGTATTCATCAGCTAGCTAACTTCCTATCAGCTAGCTCTCTTGATGTATCACAGCTAGCTAATTCCTATCAGCTAGCTTCTGATGTAATCCAGTATAACTTCTATCAGCTAGCTCTCTTGATGTAATCATCAGCCAGCTAATTCAATCAGCTAGCTTCTTGATGTATTCATCAGCTAGCTATACTTCCTATCAGCTGCTCTCTTGATGTATCATCAGCTAGCTAACTTCCTATCAGCTAGCTTTCTTGATGTAATCATCAGCTAGCTACCTTCATATAGCTCTCTTGATGTATTCATCAGCTAGCTAACTTCCTATCAGCTAGCTCTCTTGATGTAATCATCAGCTAGCTACTTCTATCAGCTAGCCCTCTTTGATGTATTCATCAGCTAGCTAACTTCATATCAGCTAGCTTCTTGAGTAATCATCACTAGCTAACTTCATATCAGCTAGCTCTCTTGATGTATTATCAGCTAGCTAACTTCCATCAACTAGCTCTCTTGGATGTAATCATTAACTAGCTAACTTCGTATTAGCTATCAATCTTGATGTAATCATTGTAAATGAATAACCAGTTTCAAATGCATTTTGTAGATAACAGTCAGAGAAGAGGGTGACATTGCAGTCCCGCTGTCAGTAAGGGACAGTGTAGACTAGTGGACAGGGCAGGTCATATTGAGGGGGGACATTCGGAAGAGATTCTACAGTTCCAGTCCCTAGAGGGAAAACTTTGAAGACGGAGAATAATAGCTAAATATTTATTCGTGCTGTCTAATTTTAGAATAATGAAGCCTGTATCTTTTGTGATGTTTTCTGTCCTCAGAATTGGAAAGCTTTAAAGCTGTTTGTAGAGGAAAAGAGAGGTCCAATGAATGTCACAAGAGACTAACAGTTTATCCTATATCCATGGGTTATATGTGTAGGCTACCTATGTTAGGGTTATGTTGTATACACATGTTGTATACAAAATACAGTTAAACCTAAACACACATGTATAAACCGTATTACAGTTGGAGCTGACCAACCTGCTGACCAACCTTGTGCAGAGTTCTGTTTTCAGCCCAGCAATAACACACTGATTCAACTCATAAATCTAATGATGATCATCAAGTGTGCTATTGCTGAGCTGGAATAGAAGTCTGCTCCCCTGTAGATCTTTATGCTGAGCTGGAAGAAGTCTGCTCCCCTGTAGATCTATTACTGAGCTGGAATAGAAGTCTGCTCCCCGTAGATCTATTGCTGAGTGGAATAGAAGTCTGCTCCCCTGTAGATATTTGCAGAGCTGGAATAGAAGTCTGCTCCCCCTGTAGATCTATTGCTGAGTTGGAATAGAAGTCTGCTCACCTGTAGATTATTACTGAGCTGGAATAGAAGTCTGCTCCCCCTGTAGATCTATTACTGGCTGGAATAGAAGTCTGCTCACCCGTAGATTATCCTGGGCTGGAATAAGAATCGTCTCCCCTGTAGATCTATTACTGAGCTGGAATAGAAGTCTCTCCCCCAGTAAATCTATTACTGAGCTGGAATAGAAGTCTGTCCCCTGTAATCTATTACTGAGCTGGAATAGAAGTCTGCTCCCCAGTAGATCAGGGATCAGTGGAGCAACGTTGGCCACCGCTGGTAGGGAGTGTTTCCTGTTCCCTGAAATGATGCTTCGGTAATATAGCCTGCTTGTTGCTACTCAATGATATATTGTTGTTTAGACTAAGATGTATCATCTTTAAAAACAAGTTAGTCTATCATTT